>NW_027473942.1:21955-116651 GCF_050947335.1 Megachile rotundata
ACATTTACTATACTTATTACGCTTATTATTATCAATCTAACTCATATTATTAACCATATTATGCAGATATAATCGATAGAACTACAATTACTGTACTCATTACTCTTATTATTATCAATCTAACTCATATTATTAGCCATCATTATGCTTATATGATCGATAGAACGACAAGTACTATACTTATTACTCTTATTATTATCAATCTAACTCATACTATTAGCCATATTATGCTTATATGATCGACAGAACGACAATTACTATACTGATTACACTCACTATTATCAGTCTAACTCATATTATTAGCCATATTATGCTTATTATGATCGATAGAACGACAATTACTATACTCATTTCTTATTATTATCATTCTAACTCATATTATTAGCCATATTATGCATATATGACCGATAGAACGACAATTACTATACTCATTACTCTTATTATTATCAATCTAACTCATATTAATTAGCCCATATTATGCTTATATGATCAATAGAACGACAATTACTATACTTATTACTCTTATTATTATCAATCTAACTCATATTATTAGCCATATTATGCTTATATGATCGATAGAACTACAATTACTATACTTATTACTCTTATTATTATCAATCTAACCTCATATTATTAACCGTATTAAGCTTATATGATAGATAGAACGACAATTACTATACTCATTACCCGTATTATTATCAATCTAACTCATATTATTAACAATATTATGCAGATATGATCGATAGGACGGCAATTACTATACTTATTACTCTTATTATTATCCATCAATCTCAAATTATTAGCCATATTATGCTTATATGATCGGTGGGAACGACAATTACTATACTCATTTCTCTTATTATTATCAATCTAACTCATATTATTAGACATATTATGCATATATGACCGATAGAACGACAATTACTATACTCATTACTCTTATTATTATCAATTTAACTCATAGTATTAACCATATTATGCTTATATGAGCAATAGAACTACAATTACTATACTTATTACTCTTATTATTATCAATCTAACTCATATTATTAGCCATATTATGCAGATATAATCGATAGAAGTACAATTACTATACTCATTACTCTTATTATTATCAATCTAACTCATATTATTAGCCATATAATGCTTATATGATCGATAGAACTACAATTACTATACTTATTACTCTTATTATTATCAATCTAACTCATACTAATAACCATATTATGCAGATATAATCGATAGAACTACAACTACTATACTCATTACTCTTATTATTATCAATCTAACTCATATTATTAGGCATATTATGCTTATATGATCGATAGAACGACAATTACTATACTCACTACTCTTGTTATTATCCATCTAACTCATATTATTCGCAACATTATGCTTATATGATCGACAGAACGACAATTACTATACATAGTACACTCAATATTATCAATGTAACTCATATTATTAACCATATTATGCAGATATGATCAATAGAACGACAATTACTATTCTTATTACTCTTATAATTATCAATCTAACTCATATTATTAGCCATATTATGCTCATATGATCGATAGAACGACAATTACTATACTCATTACTCTTATTATTATCAATCTAACTCACATTATTAGCCATATTATGCTTCTATGATCGATAGAACGACAATTACTATACTCACTACTCTTATTATTATCAATCTAAGTCATATTATTAGCCATATTATGCTTATATGATCGATAGAACTACATTTACTATACTTATTACGCTTATTATTATCAATCTAACTCATATTATTAACCATATTATGCAGATATAATCGATAGAACTACAATTACTATACTCATTACTCTTATTATTATCAATCTAACTCATATTATTAGCCATATTATGCTTATATGATCGATAGGACGACAATTACTATACTCACTCCTCTTATTATTATCAATCTAACTCATATTATTAGCCATATTATGCTTATATGATCGATAGGACGACAATTACTATACTCACTCCTCTTATTATTATCAATCTAACTCATATTATTAGCCATATTATGCTTATATGATCGATAGAACGACAATTACTATACTTATTACTCCTATTATTATCAATCTAACTCATATTATTAGCCATATTATGCTTATATGAGCAATAGAACTACAATTACTATATTTTATTACACTCACTATTATCAATCTAACACATATTATTAACCAAATTATGCAGATATGATCGATAGGACGACGATTACTATACATATTACTCTTATTATTATCCATCTATCTCAAATTAATTAGCCATATTATGCTTATATGATCGATAGAACGACAATTACTATACTCATTACACTTATTATTATCAATCTAATTCATATTATTAGCCATATTATGCTTATATGATCGATAGAACGACAATTACTATACTCATTACTCTTATTATTATCAATCTAACCCATATTATTAGCCATATTATGCTTGTATGATCAATAGAACGACAATTACTATACTTATTACTCTTATTATTATCAATCTAACTCATATTATTAGCCCATATTATGCTTATATGAACGACAGAACGACAATTACTATACTTGTTACACTCAATATTATCAATCTAACTCATATTATTAACCACATTATGCAGATATGATCGATAGAACGACAATTACTATACTGATTACACTCACTATTATCAATCTAAGTCATATTATTAACCATATTATGCAGATATGATCAATAGAACGACAATTACTATACTTATTACTCTTACTATTATCAATCTAACTCATATTATTAGCCATATTATGCTCATATGATCGATAGAACGACAATTACTATACTCATTACTCTTATTATTATCAATCTAACTCCACATTATTAGCCATATTATGCTTATATTGATCGATAGAACGACAATTACTATACTCACTACTCTTTATTATTATCAATCTAAGTCATATTATTAGCCATATTATGCTTATATGATCGATAGAACTACATTTACTATACTTATTACGCTTATTATTATCAATCTAACTCATATTATTAACCATATTATGCAGATATAATCGATAGAACTACAATTACTATACTCATTACTCTTATTATTATCAATCTAACTCATATTATTAGCCATATTATGCTTATATGATTCGATAGGACGACAATTACTATACTCACTCCTCTTATTATTATCAATCTAACTCATATTATTAGCCATATTATGCTTATATGATCGATAGAACGACAATTACTCTACTTATTACTCTTATTATTATCAATCTAACTCATACTATTAGCCATATTATGCTTATATGATCGATAGAACGACAATTACTATACTTATTACTCCTATTATTATCAATCTAACTCATATTATTAGCCATATTATGCTTATATGAGCAAAAGAACTACAATTACTATATTTATTACACTCACTATTATCAATTAACACATATTATTAACCAAATTATGCAGATATGATCGATAGGACGACAATTACTATACTTATTACTCTTATTATTATCAATCTAACTCATATTATTAGCCATATTATGCTTATATGAGCAATAGAACTACAATTACTATATTTATTACACTCACTATTATCAATCTAACTCATATTATTAACCAAATTATGCAGATATGATCGATAGGACGACAATTACTATACTTATTACTCTTATTATTATCCATCTATCTCATATTATTAGCCATATTATGGTTATATGATCGAGAGAACGACAATTACTCTACTTATTACTCTTATTATTATCAATCTAACTCATACTATTAGCCATATTATGCTTATATGATCGACAGAACGACAATTACTATACTGATTACACTCACTATTATCAGTCTAACTCATATTATTAGCCATATTATGCTTATATGATCAATAGAACGACAATTACTATACCCATTTCTCTTATTATTATCAATCTAACTCATATTATTAGCCATATTATGCATATATGACCGATAGAACGACAATTACTATACTCATTACTCTTATTATTATCAATCTAACTCATATTATTAGCCATATTATGCTTATATGATCAATAGAACGACAATTACTATACTTATTACTCTTATTATTATCAATCTAACTCATATTATTAGCCATATTATGCTTATATGATCGGACAGAACGACAATTACTATACTTATTACACTCAATATTATCAATCTAACTCACATTATTAACCAGATTATGCAGATATGATCGATAGAACGACAATTACTATACTGATTACACTCACTATTATCAATCTAAGTCATATTATTAACCATATTATGCAGATATGATCAATAGAACGACAATTACTATTCTTATTACTCTTATAATTATCAATCTAACTCATATTATTAGCCATATTATGCTCATATGATCGATAGAACGACAATTACTATACTCATTACTCTTATTATTATCAATCTAACTCACATTATTAGCCATATTATGCTTCTATGATCGATAGAACGACAATTACTATACTCACTACTCTTATTATTATCAATCTAAGTCATATTATTAGCCATATTATGCTTATATGATCGATAGAACTACATTTACTATACTTATTACGCTTATTATTATCAATCTAACTCATATTATTAACCATATTATGCAGATATAATCGATAGAACTACAATTACTATACTCATTACTCTTATTATTATCAATCTAACTCATATTATTAGCCATATTATGCTTATATGATCGATAGGACGACAATTACTATACTCACTCCTCTTATTATTATCAATCTAACTCATATTATTAGCCATATTATGCTTATATGATCGATAGGACGACAATTACTATACTCACTCCTCTTATTATTATCAATCTAACTCATATTATTAGCCATATTATGCTTATATGATCGATAGAACGACAATTACTATACTTATTACTCCTATTATTATCAATCTAACTCATATTATTAGCCATATTATGCTTAAAATGAGCAATAGAACTACAATTACTATATTTATTACACTCACTATTATCAATCTAACACATATTATTAACCAAATTATGCAGATATGATCGATAGGACGACGATTACTATACATATTACTCTTATTATTATCCATCTATCTCAAATTATTAGCCATATTATGCTTATATGATCGATAGAACGATAATTACTATACTCATTTCTCTTATTTTTATCAATCTAACTCATATTATTAGCCATATTATGCATATATGATCGATAGGACGACAATTACTATACTCACTCCTCTTATTATTATCAATCTAACTCATATTATTAGCCATATTATGCTTATATGATCGATAGGACCGACAATTACTATACTCACTCCTCTTATTATTATCAATCTAACTCATATTATTAGCCATATTATGCTTATATGATCGATAGAACGACAATTACTATACTTATTACTCCTATTATTATCAATCTAACTCATATTATTAGCCATATTATGCTTATATGAGCAATAGAACTACAATTACTATATTTATTACACTCACTATTATCAATCTAACACATATTATTAACCAAATTATGCAGATATGATCGATAGGACGACGATTACTATACATAGTTACTCTTATTATTATCCATCTATCTCAAATTATTAGCCATATTATGCTTATATGATCGATAGAACGACAATTACTATACTCATTACACTTATTATTATCAATCTAATTCATATTATTAGCCATATTATGCTTATATGATCGATAGAACGACAATTACTATACTCATTACTCTTATTATTATCAATCTAACCCATATTATTAGCCATATTATGCTTGTATGATCAATAGAACGACCAATTACTATACTTATTACTCTTATTATTATCAATCTAACTCATATTATTAGCCATATTATGCTTATATGAACGACAGAACGACAATTACTATACTTGTTACACTCAATATTATCAATCTAACTCATATTATTAACCACATTATGCAGATATGATCGATAGAACGACAATTACTATACTGATTACACTCACTATTATCAATCTAAGTCATATTATTAACCATATTATGCAAATATGATCAATAGAACGACAATTACTATACTTATTACTCTTACTATTATCAATCTAACTCATATTATTAGCCATATTATGCTCATATGATCGATAGAACGACAATTACTATACTCATTACTCTTATTATTATCAATCTAACTCACATTATTAGCCATATTATGCTTATATGGATCGATAGAACGACAATTACTATACTCACTACTCTTATTATTATCAATCTAAGTCATATTATTAGCCATATTATGCTTATATGATCGATAGAGCTACATTTACTATACTTATTACGCTTATTATTATCAATCTAACTCATATTATTAACCATATTATGCAGATATAATCGATAGAACTACAATTACTATACTCATTACTCTTATTATTATCAATCTAACTCATATTATTAGCCATATTATGCTTATATGATCGATAGGACGACAATTACTATACTCACTCCTCTTATTATTATCAATCTAACTCATATTATTAGCCATATTATGCTTATATGATCGATAGAACGACAATTACTCTACTTATTACTCTTATTATTATCAATCTAACTCATACTATTAGCCATATTATGCTTATATGATCGATAGAACGACAATTACTATACTTATTACTCCTATTATTATCAATCTAACTCATATTATTAGCCATATTATGCTTATATGAGCAAAAGAACTACAATTACTATATTTATTACACTCACTATTATCAATTAACACATATTATTAACCAAATTATGCAGATATGATCGATAGGACGACAATTACTATACTTATTACTCTCATTATTATCAATCTAACTCATATTATTAGCCATATTATGCTTATATGAGCAATAGAACTACAATTACTATATTTATTACACTCACTATTATCAATCTAACTCATATTATTAACCAAATTATGCAGATATGATCGATAGGACGACAATTACTATACTTATTACTCTTATTATTATCCATCTATCTCATATTATTAGCCATATTATGGTTATATGATCGAGAGAACGACAATTACTCTACTTATTACTCTTATTATTATCAATCTAACTCATACTATTAGCCATATTATGCTTATATGATCGACAGAACGACAATTACTATACTGATTACACTCACTATTATCAGTCTAACTCATATTATTAGCCATATTATGCTTATATGATCAATAGAACGACAATTACTATACCCATTTCTCTTATTATTATCAATCTAACTCATATTATTAGCCATATTATGCATATATGACCGATAGAACGACAATTACTATACTCATTACTCTTATTATTATCAATCTAACTCATATTATTAGCCATATTATGCTTATATGATCAATAGAACGACAATTACTATACTTATTACTCTTATTATTATCAATCTAACTCATATTATTAGCCATATTATGCTTATATGATCGACAGAACGACAATTACTATACTTATTACACTCAATATTATCAATCTAACTCACATTATTAACCAGATTATGCAGATATGATCGATAGAACGACAATTACTATACTTATTACTCTTATTATTATCAATCTATCTCATATTATTAGCCATATTATGCTTATATGATCAATAGAACGACAATTACTATACTTATTACACTCAATATTATCAATCTAACTCATATTATTAACCACATTATGCAGATATGATCGATAGAACGACAATTACTATACTCATTTCTCTTATTATTATCCATCTATCTCAAATTATGAGCCATATTATGCTTATATGATCGATAGAACGACAATTACTATACTCATTACTATTATTATTATCAATTTAACTCATAGTATTAACCATATTATGCTTATATGAGCAATAGAAGTACAATTACTGTACTTATTACTCTTATTATTATCAATCTAACTCATACTATTAGCCATATTATGCTTATATGATCGACAGAACGACAATTACTATACTGATTACACTCACTATTATCAGTCTAACTCATATTATTAGCCATATTATGCTTATATGATCAATAGAACGACAATTACTATACCCATTTCTCTTATTATTATCAATCTAACTCATATTATTAGCCGTATTATGCTTATATGATCGATAGAACGACAATTACTATACTTATTACTCTTATTATTATCAATCTACCTCATATTATTAGCCATATTATGCTTATATGATCGATAGAACGACAACTACTATACTTTTTACTCTTGTTATTATCAATCTAACTCATATTATTAGCCATATTATGCTTATATGATCGATAGAACGGCAATTACTATATTCATTACTCTTATTATTATCAATCTAACGCATATTATTAACCATATTATGCTTATATGAGCAATAGAACTACAATTACTATACTTATTACACTCACTATTATCAATCTAACTCATATTAATAACCATATTATGCAGATATGATCGATAGGACGACAATTACTATACTTATTACTCTTATTATTATCCATCTATCTCAAATTATTAGCCATATTATGCTTATATGATCGATAGAACGGCAATTACTATACTCACATCTCTTATTATTATCAATCTAACTCATATTATTAGCCATATTATGCATATATGACCGATAGAACGACAACTACTATACTCATTACTCTTATTATTATCAATCTAACTCATATTATTAGCCATATTATGCTTATATGATCGATAGAACTACATTTACTATACTTAACACGCTTATTATTATCAATCTAACTCATATTATTAACCATATTATGCAGATATAATCGATAGAACTACAATTACTGTACTCATTACTCTTATTATTATCAATCTAACTCATATTATTAGCCATATTATGCTTACATGATCGATAGAACGACAATTACTATACTTATTACTCTTACTTTTATCAATCTAACTCATATTATTAGCCATATTATGCTTATATGATCGATAGGACGACAATTACTATACTCATTACTCTTATTATTATCAATCTAACTCATATTATTAGCCATATTATGCTTATATGATCGATATAACGACAATTACTATACTCATTACTCTCATTATTATCAATCTAACTCATATTATTAGCCATATTATGGTTATATGACCGATAGAACGACAATTACTATACTCATTACTCTTATTATTATCAATCTAACTCGTATTATTAGCCATATTATGCTTATATGATCGATATAACGACAATTACTATACTTATTACACTCACTGTTATCAATCTAACTCATATTATTAGCCATATTATGGTTATATGACCGATAGAACGACAATTGCTATACTTATTACTCTTATTATTATCAATCTAACTCATATTATTAGCCATATTATGCTTATATGATCGATAGGACGCCAATTACTATACTCATTACTCTTATTATTATCAATCTAACTCATATTATTAGCCATATTATGCTTATATGATCGATAGGGCGACAATTACTATACTCATTACTCTTATTATTATCAATCTAACTCATATTATTAGCCATATTATGCTTATATGATCGATAGGACGCCAATTACTATACTCATTACACTTATTATTATCAATCTAACTCATATTATTAGCCATATTATGGTTATATGACCGATAGAACGACAATTACTATACTCATTACTCTTATTATTATCAATCTAACTCATATTATTAGCCATGTTATGCTTGTATGGTCGATAGAACGACAATTACTCTACTTATTACTCTCATTATTATTAATCTAACTCATTATTATTAGCCATATTATAGTTATATGACCGATAGAACGACAATTACTATACTTATTACTCTTATTATTATCAATCTAACTCATATTATTAGCCATATTATGCTTGCATGATCGATAGGACGACAATTACTATACTTATTACTCATATTATTATCAATCTAACTCATATTATTAGCCATATTATGGTTATATGACCGATAGAACGACAATTACTATACTTATTACTCTTATTATTATCAATCTAACTCATATTATTAGCCATATTATGCTTATATGATCGATAGGATGACAATTGCTATACTCATTACTCTTATTATTATCAATCTAACTCATATTATTAGGAATATTATGCTTATATGATCGATATAACGACAATTACTATACCTATTACTCTTATTATTATCAATCTAACTCATATTATTAGCCATATTATGCTTATATGATCGATAGGACGACAATTACTATACTCATTACTCTTACTTTTATCAATCTAACTCATATTATTAGCCATATTATGCTTATATGATCGATATAACGACAATTACTATACTCATTACTCTCATTATTATCAATCTAACTCATATTATTAGCCATATTATGGTTATATGACCGATAGAACGACAATTACTATACTCATTACTCTTATTATTATCAATCTAACTCGTATTATTAGCCATATTATGCTTATATGATCGATATAACGACAATTACTATACTTATTACACTCACTGTTATCAATCTAACTCATATTATTAGCCATATTATGGTTATATGACCGATAGAACGACAATTACTATACTTATTACTCTTATTATTATCAATCTAACTCATATTATTAGCCATATTATGCTTATATGATCGATAGAATGCCAATTGCTATACTCATTACTCTTATTATTATCAATCTAACTCATATTATTAGCAATATTATGGTTATATGACCGATAGAACGACAATTACTATACTCATTACTCTTATTATTATCAATCTAACTCATATTATTAGCCATATTATGCTTATATGATCGATAGAACGACAATTACTCTACTTATTACTCTCATTATTATTAATCTAACTCATATTATTAGCCATATTATGGTTATATGACCGATAGAACGACAATTACTATACTCATTTCTCTTATTACTATCAATCTAACTCATATTATTAGCCATATTATGGTTATATGACCGGTAGAACGACAATTACTATACTTATTACTCCTATTATTATCAATCTAACTCATATTATTAGCCATATTATGCTTATATGATCGATAGAACGACAATTACTCTACTTATTACTCTCATTATTATTAATCTAACTCATATTATTAGCCATATTATGGTTATATGACCGATAGAACGACAATTACTATACTTATTACTCTTATTATTATCAATCTAACTCATATTATTAGCCATATTATGCTTATATGATCGATAGGACGACCATTACTATACTCATTACTCTTATTAGTATCAATCTAACTCATATTATTAGCCATATTATGCTTATATGATCGATAGGACGACAATTACTATACTCATTACTCTTATTATTATCAATCTAACTCATATTATTAGCCATATTATGCTTATATGATCGATAGAACGTCAATTACTATACTTATTACTCTCATTATTATCAATCTAACTCATATTATTAGCCATATTGTGCTTATATGATCGATAGATCGACAATTACTATACTCATTACTCTTATTATTATCAATCTAACTCATATTATTAGCCATATTATGCTTATATGATCGATAGAACGACAAATACTATACTCATTACTCTTATTATTATCAATCTAACTCATATTGTTAGCCATATTATGCTTATATGATCGATTGAACGACAATTACTATACTTATTACTCTTATTATTGTCAATCTAACTCATATTATTAGCCATATTATGCTTATATGATCGATAGGACGACAATTACTATACTCATTACTCTTATTATTATCAATCTAACTCATATTATTAGCCATATTATGCTTATATGATCGGTAGAACGACAATTACTATACTTATTGCTCTCATTATTATCAATCTAACTCATATTATTAGCCATATTATGCTTATATGATCGATAGAACGACTATTACTATACTCATTACTCTTATTACTATCAATCTAACTCATATTATTAGCCATATTATGGTTATATGACCGATAGAACGACAATTCCTATACTTATTACTCTTATTATTATCAATCTAACTCATATTATTAGCCATATTATGGTTATATGACCGATAGAACGACAATTACTATACTTATTACTCTTATTATTATCAATCTAACTCATATTATTAGCCATATTATGCTTATATGATCGATAGGACGCCAATTACTATACTCATTACTCCTATTATTATCAATCTAACTCATATTATTAGCCATATTATGGTTATATGACCGATAGAACGACAATTACTATACTCATTACTCTTATTATTATCAATCTAACTCATATTATTAGCCATATTATGCTTGTATGATCGATAGAACGACAATTACTATACTCATTACTCTTATTATTATCAATCTAACTCGTATTGTTAGCCATATTATGCTTATATGATAGATATAACGACAATTACTATACTTATTACACTCACTGTTATCAATCTAACTCATATTATTAGCCATATTATGCTTATATGATCGATAGGACGACAATTACTATACTCATTACTCTTATTATTATCAATCTAACTCATATTATTAGCCATATTATGCTTATATGATCGATAGAACGACAATTACTATACTTATTACTCCCATTATTATCAATCTAACTCATATTATTAACCATATTGTGCTTATATGATCGATAGAACGACAATTACTATACTTATTACTCTCATTATTATCAATCTAACTCATATTATTAGCCATATTGTGCTTATATGATCGATAGAACGACAATTACTATACTCATTACTCTTATTATTATCAATCTAACTCATATTATTAGCCATATTATGCTTATATGATCGATAGAACGGCAATTACTATACTCATTACTCTTATTATTATCAATCTAACTCATATTATTAGCCATATTATGCTTATATGATCAATAGAACGACAATTACTATACTTATTACTCTTATTATTATCAATCTAACTCATATTATTAGCCATATTATGCTTATATGATCGACAGAACGACAATTACTATACTTATTACACTCAATATTATCAATCTAACTCACATTATTAACCAGATTATGCAGATATGATCGATAGAACGACAATTACTATACTCATTACTCTTATTATTATCAATCTAACTCGTATTGTTAGCCATATTATGCTTATATGATCGATATAACGACAATTACTATACTTATTACACTCACTGTTATCAATCTAACTCATATTATTAGCCATATTATGCTTATATGATCGATAGGACGACAATTACTATACTCATTACTCTTATTATTATCAATCTAACTCATATTATTAGCCATATTATGCTTATATGATCGACAGAACGACAATTACTATACTTATTACACTCAATATTATCAATCTAACTCACATTATTAACCAGATTATGCAGATATGATCGATAGAACGACAATTACTATACTCATTACTCTTATTATTATCAATCTATCTCATATTATTAGCCATATTATGCTTATATGATCAATAGAACGACAATTACTATACTTATTACACTCAATATTATCAATCTAACTCATATTATTAACCACATTATGCAGATATGATCGATAGAACGACAATTACTATACTCATTTCTCTTATTATTATCCATCTATCTCAAATTATGAGCCATATTATGCTTATATGATCGATAGAACGACAATTACTATACTCATTACTATTATTATTATCAATTTAACTCATAGTATTAACCATATTATGCTTATATGAGCAATAGAAGTACAATTACTGTACTTATTACTCTTATTATTATCAATCTAACTCATACTATTAGCCATATTATGCTTATATGATCGACAGAACGACAATTACTATACTGATTACACTCACTATTATCAGTCTAACTCATATTATTAGCCATATTATGCTTATATGATCAATAGAACGACAATTACTATACCCATTTCTCTTATTATTATCAATCTAACTCATATTATTAGCCGTATTATGCTTATATGATCGATAGAACGACAATTACTATACTTATTACTCTTATTATTATCAATCTACCTCATATTATTAGCCATATTATGCTTATATGATCGATAGAACGACAACTACTATACTTTTTACTCTTGTTATTATCAATCTAACTCATATTATTAGCCATATTATGCTTATATGATCGATAGAACGGCAATTACTATATTCATTACTCTTATTATTATCAATCTAACGCATATTATTAACCATATTATGCTTATATGAGCAATAGAACTACAATTACTATACTTATTACACTCACTATTATCAATCTAACTCATATTAATAACCATATTATGCAGATATGATCGATAGGACGACAATTACTATACTTATTACTCTTATTATTATCCATCTATCTCAAATTATTAGCCATATTATGCTTATATGATCGATAGAACGACAATTACTATACTTATTACTCTTATTATTATCAATCTACCTCATATTATTAGCCATATTATGCTTATATGATCGATAGAACGACAACTACTATACTTTTTACTCTTGTTATTATCAATCTAACTCATATTATTAGCCATATTATGCATATATGACCGATAGAACGACAACTACTATACTCATTACTCTTATTATTATCAATCTAACTCATATTATTAGCCATATTATGCTTATATGATCGATAGAACTACATTTACTATACTTAACACGCTTATTATTATCAATCTAACTCATATTATTAACCATATTATGCAGATATAATCGATAGAACTACAATTACTGTACTCATTACTCTTATCATTATCAATCTAACTCATATTATTAGCCATATTATGCTTATATGATCGATAGAACGACAATTACTATACTTATTACTCTTATTATTATCAATCTAACTCATACTATTAGCCATATTATGCTTACATGATCGACAGAACGACAATTACTATACTGATTACACTCACTATTATCAGTCTAACTCATATTATTAGCCATATTATGCTTATATGATCGATAGAACGACAATTACTATACTCATTTCTCTTATTATTATCAATCTAACTCATATTATTAGCCATATTATGCATATATGACCGATAGAACGACAATTACTATACTCATTACTCTTATTATTATCAATCTAACTCATATTATTAGGAATATTATGCTTATATGATCGATATAACGACAATTACTATACCCATTACTCTTATTATTATCAATCTAACTCATATTATTAGCCATATTATGCTTATATGATCGATAGGACGACAATTACTATACTCATTACTCTTACTTTTATCAATCTAACTCATATTATTAGCCATATTATGCTTATATGATCGATAGGACGACAATTACTATACTCATTACTCTTATTATTATCAATCTAACTCATATTATTAGCCATATTATGCTTATATGATCGATATAACGACAATTACTATACTCATTACTCTCATTATTATCAATCTAACTCATATTATTAGCCATATTATGGTTATATGACCGATAGAACGACAATTACTATACTCATTACTCTTATTATTATCAATCTAACTCGTATTATTAGCCATATTATGCTTATATGATCGATATAACGACAATTACTATACTTATTACACTCACTGTTATCAATCTAACTCATATTATTAGCCATATTATGGTTATATGACCGATAGAACGACAATTGCTATACTTATTACTCTTATTATTATCAATCTAACTCATATTATTAGCCATATTATGCTTATATGATCGATAGGACGCCAATTACTATACTCATTACTCTTATTATTATCAATCTAACTCATATTATTAGCCATATTATGCTTATATGATCGATAGGGCGACAATTACTATACTCATTACTCTTATTATTATCAATCTAACTCATATTATTAGCCATATTATGCTTATATGATCGATAGGACGCCAATTACTATACTCATTACACTTATTATTATCAATCTAACTCATATTATTAGCCATATTATGGTTATATGACCGATAGAACGACAATTACTATACTCATTACTCTTATTATTATCAATCTAACTCATATTATTAGCCATGTTATGCTTGTATGGTCGATAGAACGACAATTACTCTACTTATTACTCTCATTATTATTAATCTAACTCATATTATTAGCCATATTATAGTTATATGACCGATAGAACGACAATTACTATACTTATTACTCTTATTATTATCAATCTAACTCATATTATTAGCCATATTATGCTTGCATGATCGATAGGACGACAATTACTATACTTATTACTCATATTATTATCAATCTAACTCATATTATTAGCCATATTATGGTTATATGACCGATAGAACGACAATTACTATACTTATTACTCTTATTATTATCAATCTAACTCATATTATTAGCCATATTATGCTTATATGATCGATAGGATGACAATTGCTATACTCATTACTCTTATTATTATCAATCTAACTCATATTATTAGGAATATTATGCTTATATGATCGATATAACGACAATTACTATACCTATTACTCTTATTATTATCAATCTAACTCATATTATTAGCCATATTATGCTTATATGATCGATAGGACGACAATTACTATACTCATTACTCTTACTTTTATCAATCTAACTCATATTATTAGCCATATTATGCTTATATGATCGATATAACGACAATTACTATACTCATTACTCTCATTATTATCAATCTAACTCATATTATTAGCCATATTATGGTTATATGACCGATAGAACGACAATTACTATACTCATTACTCTTATTATTATCAATCTAACTCGTATTATTAGCCATATTATGCTTATATGATCGATATAACGACAATTACTATACTTATTACACTCACTGTTATCAATCTAACTCATATTATTAGCCATATTATGGTTATATGACCGATAGAACGACAATTACTATACTTATTACTCTTATTATTATCAATCTAACTCATATTATTAGCCATATTATGCTTATATGATCGATAGAATGCCAATTGCTATACTCATTACTCTTATTATTATCAATCTAACTCATATTATTAGCAATATTATGGTTATATGACCGATAGAACGACAATTACTATACTCATTACTCTTATTATTATCAATCTAACTCATATTATTAGCCATATTATGCTTATATGATCGATAGAACGACAATTACTCTACTTATTACTCTCATTATTATTAATCTAACTCATATTATTAGCCATATTATGGTTATATGACCGATAGAACGACAATTACTATACTCATTTCTCTTATTACTATCAATCTAACTCATATTATTAGCCATATTATGGTTATATGACCGGTAGAACGACAATTACTATACTTATTACTCTTATTATTATCAATCTAACTCATATTATTAGCCATATTATGGTTATATGACCGATAGGACGACAATTACTATACTTATTACTCCTATTATTATCAATCTAACTCATATTATTAGCCATATTATGCTTATATGATCGATAGAACGTCAATTACTATACTTATTACTCTCATTATTATCAATCTAACTCATATTATTAGCCATATTGTGCTTATATGATCGATAGAACGACAATTACTATACTCATTACTCTTATTATTATCAATCTAACTCATATTATTAGCCATATTATGCTTATATGATCGATAGAACGACAAATACTATACTCATTACTCTTATTATTATCAATCTAACTCATATTGTTAGCCATATTATGCTTATATGATCGATTGAACGACAATTACTATACTTATTACTCTTATTATTGTCAATCTAACTCATATTATTAGCCATATTATGCTTATATGATCGATAGGACGACAATTACTATACTCATTACTCTTATTATTATCAATCTAACTCATATTATTAGCCATATTATGCTTATATGATCGGTAGAACGAAAATTACTATACTTATTGCTCTCATTATTATCAATCTAACTCATATTATTAGCCATATTATGCTTATATGATCGATAGAACGACTATTACTATACTCATTACTCTTATTACTATCAATCTAACTCATATTATTAGCCATATTATGGTTATATGACCGATAGAACGACAATTCCTATACTTATTACTCTTATTATTATCAATCTAACTCATATTATTAGCCATATTATGGTTATATGACCGATAGAACGACAATTACTATACTTATTACTCTTATTATTATCAATCTAACTCATATTATTAGCCATATTATGCTTATATGATCGATAGGACGCCAATTACTATACTCATTACTCCTATTATTATCAATCTAACTCATATTATTAGCCATATTATGGTTATATGACCGATAGAACGACAATTACTATACTCATTACTCTTATTATTATCAATCTAACTCATATTATTAGCCATATTATGCTTGTATGATCGATAGAACGACAATTACTATACTCATTACTCTTATTATTATCAATCTAACTCGTATTGTTAGCCATATTATGCTTATATGATCGATATAACGACAATTACTATACTTATTACACTCACTGTTATCAATCTAACTCATATTATTAGCCATATTATGCTTATATGATCGATAGGACGACAATTACTTTACTCATTACTCTTATTATTATCAATCTAACTCATATTATTAGCCATATTATGCTTATATGATCGATAGAACGACAATTACTATACTTATTACTCCCATTATTATCAATCTAACTCATATTATTAACCATATTGTGCTTATATGATCGATAGAACGACAATTACTATACTTATTACTCTCATTATTATCAATCTAACTCATATTATTAGCCATATTGTGCTTATATGATCGATAGAACGACAATTACTATACTCATTACTCTTATTATTATCAATCTAACTCATATTATTAGCCATATTATGCTTATATGATCGATAGAACGGCAATTACTATACTCATTACTCTTATTATTATCAATCTAACTCATATTATTAGCCATATTATGCTTATATGATCGATAGAACGACAATTACTATACTTATTACTCTCATTATTATCAATCTAACTCATATTATTAGCCATATTGTGCTTATATGATCGATAGAACGACAATTACTATACTTATTACACTCCCTATTATCAATCTAACTCATATTGTTAGCCGTATTATGCTTATATGATCGATTGAACGACAATTACTATACTTATTACTCTCATTATTATCAATCTAACTCATATTATTAGCCATATTGTGCTTATATGATCGATAGAACGACAATTACTATACTCATTACTCTTATTATTATCAATCTAACTCATATTATTAGGCATATTATGCTTATATGATCGATAGAACGACAATTACTATACTCATTACTCTTATTACTATCAATCTAACTCATATTATTAGCCATATTATGGTTATATGACCGATAGAACGACAATTACTATACTTATTACTCTTATTATTATCAATCTAACTCATATTATTAGCCATATTATGGTTATATGACCGATAGAACGACAATTACTATACTCATTACTCTTATTATTATCAATCTAACTCATATTATTAGCCATATTATGCTTATATGATCGATAGAACGACAATTACTCTACTTATTACTCTGATTATTATTAATCTAACTCATATTATTAGCCATATTATGGTTATATGACCGGTAGAACGACAATTACTATACTTATTACTCTTATTATTATCAATCTAACTCATATTATTAGCCATATTATGCTTATATGATCGACAGGACGACAATTACTATACTCATTGCTCTTTTTATTATCAATCTAACTCATATTATTAGCCATATTATGCTTATATGATCATTAGGACGACAATTACTATACTCATTACTCTTATTATTATCAATCTAACTCATATTATTAGCCATATTATGCTTATATGATCGATAGAACGACAATTACTATACTTATTACTCTCATTATTATCAATCTAACTCATATTATTAACCATATTGTGCTTATATGATCGATAGAACGACAATTACTATACTTATTACTCTCATTATTATCAGTCTAACTCATATTATTAGCCATATTGTGCTTATATGATCGATAGGACGCCAATTACTATACTCATTACTCTTATTATTATCACTCTAACTCATATTATTAGCCATATTATGGTTATATGACCGATAGAACGACAATTACTATACTCATTACTCTTATTATTATCAATCTAACTCATATTATTAGCCATATTATGCTTATATGATCGATAGAACGACAATTACTCTACTTATTACTCTGATTATTATTAATCTAACTCATATTATTAGCCATATTATGGTTATATGACCGGTAGAACGACAATTACTATACTTATTACTCTTATTATTATCAATCTAACTCATATTATTAGCCATATTATGCTTATATGATCGACAGGACGACAATTACTATACTCATTACTCTTATTATTATCAATCTAACTCATATTATTAGGCATATTATGCTTATATGATCATTAGGACGACAATTACTATACTCATTACTCTTATTATTATCAATCTAACTCATATTATTAGCCATATTATGCTTATATGATCGATAGAACGACAATTACTATACTTATTACTCTCATTATTATCAATCTAACTCATATTATTAACCATATTGTGCTTATATGATCGATAGAACGACCATAACTATACTTATTACTCTCATTATTATCAGTCTAACTCATATTATTAGCCATATTGTGCTTATATGATCGATAGAACGACAATTACTATACTCATTACTCCTATTATTATCAATCTAACTCATATTATTAGCCATATTATGCTTATATGATCGATAGAACGACAATTACTATACTCATTACTCTTATTATTATCAATCTAACTCACATTATTAGCCATATTATGCTTATATGAACGATAGAACGACAATTACTATACTTATTACTCTCATTATTATCAATCTAACTCATATTATTAGCCATATTGTGCTTATATGATCGATAGAACGACAATTACTATACTTATTACACTCACTATTATCAATCTAGCTCATATTGTTAGCCATATTATGCTTATATGATCGATTGAACGACAATTACTATACTTATTACTCTTATTAATATCAATCTAACTCATATTATTAGCTATATTATGCTTATATGATCGATACGACGACAATTACTATACTCATTGCTCTTATTATTATCAATCTAACTCATATTATTAGCCATATTATGCTTATATGATCGACAAGACGACAATTACTATACTCATTACTCTTATTATTATCAATCTAATTCGTATTATTAGCCATATTATGCTTATATGATCGATAGGACGACAATTACTATACCCATTACTCTTATTATTATCAATCTAACTCGTATTGTTAGCCATATTATGCTTATATGATCGATATAACGACAATTACTATACTTATTACACTCACTGTTATCAATCTAACTCATATTTTTAGCCATACTATGGTTATATGACCGATAGAGCGACAATTACTATACTTATTACACTCACTATTATCAATCTAACTCATATTATTAGCCATGTTATGCTTATATGATCGATAGGACGCCAATTACTATACTCATTACTCTTATTATTATCAATCTAACTCATATTATTAGCCATATTATGGTTATATGACCGATAGAACGACAATTACTATACTTATTACTATTATTATTGTCAATCTAACTCATATTATTAGCCATATTATGCTTATATGATCGATAGGACGACAATTACTATACTCATTACTCTTATTATTATCAATCTAACTCATATTATTAGCCATATTATGCTTATATGATCGGTAGAACGACAATTACCATACTTATTGCTCTCATTATTATCAATCTAACTCATATTATTAGCCATATTATGCTTATATGATCGATAGAACGACAATTACTATACTCATTACTCTTATTACTATCAATCTAACTCATATTATTAGCCATATTATGGTTATATGACTGATAGAACGACAATTACTATACTTATTACTCTTATTATTATCAATCTAACTCATATCATTAGCCATATTATGGTTATATGACCGATAGAACGACAATTACTATACTTATTACTCTTATTATTATCAATCTAACTCATATTATTAGCCATATTATGCTTATATGATCGATAGGACGCCAATTACTATACTCATTACTCTTATTATTATCAATCTAACTCATATTATTAGCCATATTATGGTTATATGACCGATAGAACGACAATTACTATACTCATTACTCTTATTATTATCAATCTAACTCATATTATTAGCCATATTATGCTTATATGATCGATAGAACGACAATTACTCTACTTATTACTCTGATTATTATTAATCTAACTCATATTATTAGCCATATTATGGTTATATGACCGGTAGAACGACAATTACTATACTTATTACTCTTATTATTATCAATCTAACTCATATTATTAGCCATATTATGCTTATATGATCGACAGGACGACAATTACTATACTCATTACTCTTATTATTATCAATCTAACTCATATTATTAGGCATATTATGCTTATATGATCATTAGGACGACAATTACTATACTCATTACTCTTATTATTATCAATCTAACTCATATTATTAGCCATATTATGCTTATATGATCGATAGAACGACAATTACTATACTTATTACTCTCATTATTATCAATCTAACTCATATTATTAACCATATTGTGCTTATATGATCGATAGAACGACAATAACTATACTTATTACTCTCATTATTATCAGTCTAACTCATATTATTAGCCATATTGTGCTTATATGATCGATAGAACGACAATTACTATACTCATTACTCTTATTATTATCAATCTAACTCATATTATTAGCCATATTATGCTTATATGATCGATAGAACGACAATTACTATACTCATTACTCTTATTATTATCAATCTAACTCATATTATTAGCCATATTGTGCTTATATGATCGATAGAACGACAATTACTATACTTATTACACTCACTATTATCAATCTAGCTCATATTGTTAGCCATATTATGCTTATATGATCGATTGAACGACAATTACTATACTTATTACTCTTATTAATATCAATCTAACTCATATTATTAGCTATATTATGCTTATATGATCGATAGGACGACAATTACTATACTCATTGCTCTTATTATTATCAATCTAACTCATATTATTAGCCATATTATGCTTATATGATCGACAAGACGACAATTACTATACTCATTACTCTTATTATTATCAATCTAATTCGTATTATTAGCCATATTATGCTTATATGATCGATAGGACGACAATTACTATACCCATTACTCTTATTATTATCAATCTAACTCGTATTGTTAGCCATATTATGCTTATATGATCGATATAACGACAATTACTATACTTATTACACTCACTGTTATCAATCTAACTCATATTTTTAGCCATATTATGGTTATATGACCGATAGAACGACAATTACTATACTTATTACACTCACTATTATCAATCTAACTCATATTATTAGCCATATTATGCTTATATGATCGATAGGACGACAATTACTATACCCATTACTCTTATTATTATCAATTTAACTCATATTATTAGCCATATTATGGTTATATGACCGATAGAACGACAATTACTATACTTATTACTCTTATTATTGTCAATCTAACTCATATTATTAGCCATATTATGCTTATATGATCGATAGGACGACAATTACTATACTCATTGCTCTTATTATTATCAATCTAACTCATATTATTAGCCATATTATGCTTATATGATCGACAAGACGACAATTACTATACTCATTACTCTTATTATTATCAATCTAATTCGTATTATTAGCCATATTATGCTTATATGATCGATAGGACGACAATTACTATACCCATTACTCTTATTATTATCAATCTAACTCGTATTGTTAGCCATATTATGCTTATATGATCGATATAACGACAATTACTATACTTATTACACTCACTGTTATCAATCTAACTCATATTTTTAGCCATATTATGGTTATATGACCGATAGAGCGACAATTACTATATTTATTACACTCACTATTATCAATCTAACTCATATTATTAGCCATGTTATGCTTATATGATCGATAGGACGCCAATTACTATACTCATTACTCTTATTATTATCAATCTAACTCATATTATTAGCCATATTATGGTTATATGACCGATAGAACGACAATTACTATACTTATTACTATTATTATTGTCAATCTAACTCATATTATTAGCCATATTATGCTTATATGATCGATAGGACGACAATTACTATACTCATTACTCTTATTATTATCAATCTAACTCATATTATTAGCCATATTATGCTTATATGATCGGTAGAACGACAATTACCATACTTATTGCTCTCATTATTATCAATCTAACTCATATTATTAGCCATATTATGCTTATATGATCGATAGAACGACAATTACTATACTTATTACTCTCATTATTATCAATCTAACTCATATTATTAACCATATTGTGCTTATATGATCGATAGAACGACAATTACTATACTTATTACTCTCATTATTATCAGTCTAACTCATATTATTAGCCATATTGTGCTTATATGATCGATAGGACGCCAATTACTATACTCATTACTCTTATTATTATCAATCTAACTCATATTATTAGCCATATTATGGTTATATGACCGATAGAACGACAATTACTATACTCATTACTCTTATTATTATCAATCTAACTCATATTATTAGCCATATTATGCTTATATGATCGATAGAACGACAATTACTCTACTTATTACTCTGATTATTATTAATCTAACTCATATTATTAGCCATATTATGGTTATATGACCGGTAGAACGACAATTACTATACTTATTACTCTTATTATTATCAATCTAACTCATATTATTAGCCATATTATGCTTATATGATCGACAGGACGACAATTACTATACTCATTACTCTTATTATTATCAATCTAACTCATATTATTAGGCATATTATGCTTATATGATCATTAGGACGACAATTACTATACTCATTACTCTTATTACTATCAATCTAACTCATATTATTAGCCATATTATGGTTATATGACCGATAGAACGACAATTACTATACTTATTACTCTTATTATTATCAATCTAACTCATATCATTAGCCATATTATGGTTATATGACCGATAGAACGACAATTACTATACTTATTACTCTTATTATTATCAATCTAACTCATATTATTAGCCATATTATGCTTATATGATCGATAGGACGCCAATTACTATACTCATTACTCTTATTATTATCAATCTAACTCATATTATTAGCCATATTATGGTTATATGACCGATAGAACGACAATTACTATACTCATTACTCTTATTATTATCAATCTAACTCATATTATTAGCCATATTATGCTTATATGATCGATAGAACGACAATTACTCTACTTATTACTCTGATTATTATTAATCTAACTCATATTATTAGCCATATTATGGTTATATGACCGGTAGAACGACAATTACTATACTTATTACTCTTATTATTATCAATCTAACTCATATTATTAGCCATATTATGCTTATATGATCGACAGGACGACAATTACTATACTCATTACTCTTATTATTATCAATCTAACTCATATTATTAGGCATATTATGCTTATATGATCATTAGGACGACAATCACTATACTCATTACTCTTATTATTATCAATCTAACTCATATTATTAGCCATATTATGCTTATATGATCGATAGAACGACAATTACTATACTTATTACTCTCATTATTACCAATCTAACTCATATTATTAACCATATTGTGCTTATATGATCGATAGAACGACAATAACTATACTTATTACTCTCATTATTATCAGTCTAACTCATATTATTAGCCATATTGTGCTTATATGATCGATAGAACGACAATTACTATACTCATTACTCTTATTATTATCAATCTAACTCATATTATTAGCCATATTATGCTTATATGATCGATAGAACGACAATTACTATACTCATTACTCTTATTATTATCAATCTAATTCGTATTATTAGCCATATTATGCTTATATGATCGATAGGACGACAATTACTATACCCATTACTCTTATTATTATGAATCTAACTCGTATTGTTAGCCATATTATGCTTATATGATCGATATAACGACAATTACTATACATATTACACTCACTGTTATCAATCTAACTCATATTTTTAGCCATATTATGGTTATATGACCGATAGAGCGACAATTACTATACTTATTACACTCACTATTATCAATCTAACTCATATTATTAGCCATGTTATGCTTATATGATCGATAGGACGCCAATTACTATACTCATTACTCTTATTATTATCAATCTAACTCATATTATTAGCCATATTATGGTTATATGACCGGTAGAACGACAATTACTATACTTATTACTCTTATTATTATCAATCTAACTCATATTATTAGCCATATTATGCTTATATGATCGACAGGACGACAATTACTATACTCATTACTCTTATTATTATCAATCTAACTCATATTATTAGGCATATTATGCTTATATGATCATTAGGACGACAATTACTATACTCATTACTCTTATTATTATCAATCTAACTCATATTATTAGCCATATTATGCTTATATGATCGATAGAACGACAATTACTATACGTATTACTCTCATTATTATCAATCTAACTCATATTATTAACCATATTGTGCTTATATGATCGATAGAACGACAATAACTATACTTATTACTCTCATTATTATCAGTCTAACTCATATTATTAGCCATATTGTGCTTATATGATCGATAGAACCACAATTACTATACTCATTACTCTTATTATTATCAATCTAACTCATATTATTAGCCATATTATGCTTATATGATCGATAGAACGACAATTACTATACTCATTACTCTTATTATTATCAATCTAACTCACATTATTAGCCATATTATGCTTATATGAACGATAGAACGACAATTACTATACTTATTACTCTCATTATTATCAATCTAACTCATATTATTAGCCATATTGTGCTTATATGATCGATAGAACGACAATTACTATACTTATTACACTCACTATTATCAATCTAGCTCATATTGTTAGCCATATTATACTTATATGATCGATTGAACGACAATTACTATACTTATTACTCTTATTAATATCAATCTAACTCATATTATTAGCTATATTATGCTTATATGATCGATAGGACGACAATTACTATACTCATTGCTCTTATTATTATCAATCTAACTCATATTATTAGCCATATTATGCTTATATGATCGATAGAACGACAATTACTCTACTTATTACTCTGATTATTATTAATCTAACTCATATTATTAGCCATATTGAGGTTATATGACCGGTAGAACGACAATTACTATACTTATTACTCTTATTATTATCAATCTAACTCATATTATTAGCCATATTATGCTTATATGATCGACAGGACGACAATTACTATACTCATTACTCTTATTATTATCAATCTAACTCATATTATTAGGCATATTATGCTTATATGATCATTAGGACGACAATTACTATACTCATTACTCTTATTATTATCAATCTAACTCATATTATTAGCCATATTATGCTTATATGATCGATAGAACGACAATTACTATACTTATTACTCTCATTATTATCAATCTAACTCATATTATTAACCATATTGTGCTTATATGATCGATAGAACGACAATAACTATACTTATTACTCTCACTATTATCAGTCTAACTCATATTATTAGCCATATTGTGCTTATATGATCGATAGAACGACAATTACTATACTCATTACTCTTATTATTATCAATCTAACTCATATTATTAGCCATATTATGCTTATATGATCGATAGAACGACAATTACTATACTCATTACTCTTATTATTATCAATCTAATTCGTATTATTAGCCATATTATGCTTATATGATCGATAGGACGACAATTACTATTCCTATTACTCTTATTATTATCAATCTAACTCGTATTGTTAGCCATATTATGCTTATATGATCGATATAACGACAATTACTATACTTATTACACTCACTGTTATCAATCTAACTCATATTTTTAGCCATATTATGGTTATATGACCGATAGAGCGACAATTACTATACTTATTACACTCACTATTATCAATCTAACTCATATTATTAGCCATGTTATGCTTATATGATCGATAGGACGCCAATTACTATACTCATTACTCTTATTATTATCAATCTAACTCATATTATTAGCCATATTATGGTTATATGACCGATAGAACGACAATTACTATACTTATTACTCTTATTATTGTCAATCTAACTCATATTATTAGCCATATTATGCTTATATGATCGATAGGACGACAATTACTATACTCATTACTCTTATTATTATCAATCTAACTCATATTATTAGCCATATTATGCTTATATGATCGGTAGAACGACAATTACCATACTTATTGCTCTCATTATTATCAATCTAACTCATATTATTAGCCATATTATGCTTATATGATCGATAGAACGACAATTACTATACTCATTACTCTTATTACTATCAATCTAACTCATATTATTAGCCATATTATGGTTATATGACCGATAGAACGACAATTACTATACTTATTACTCTTATTATTATCAATCTAACTCATATCATTAGCCATATTATGGTTATATGACCGATAGAACGACAATTACTATACTTATTACTCTTATTATTATCAATCTAACTCATATTATTAGCCATATTATGCTTATATGATCGATAGGACGCCAATTACTATACTCATTACTCTTATTATTATCAATCTAACTCATATTATTAGCCATATTATGGTTATATGACCGATAGAACGACAATTACTATACTCATTACTCTTATTATTATCAATCTAACTCATATTATTAGCCATATTATGCTTATATGATCGATAGAACGACAATTACTCTACTTATTACTCTGATTATTATTAATCTAACTCATATTATTAGCCATATTATGGTTATATGACCGGTAGAACGACAATTACTATACTTATTACTCTTATTATTATCAATCTAACTCATATTATTAGGCATATTATGCTTATATGATCATTAGGACGACAATTACTATACTCATTACTCTTATTATTATCAATCTAACTCATATTATTAGCCATATTATGCTTATATGATCGATAGAACGACAATTACTATACTTATTACTCTCATTATTATCAATCTAACTCATATTATTAACCATATTGTGCTTATATGATCGATAGAACGACAATAACTATACTTATTACTCTCATTATTATCAGTCTAACTCATATTATTAGCCATATTGTGCTTATATGATCGATAGAACGACAATTACTATACTCATTACTCTTATTATTATCAATCTAACTCATATTATTAGCCATATTATGCTTATATGAGTGATAGAACGACAATTACTATACTCATTACTCTTATTATTATCAATCTAACTCACATTATTAGCCATATTATGCTTATATGAACGATAGAACGACAATTACTATACTTATTACTCTCATTATTATCAATCTAACTCATATTATTAGCCATATTGTGCTTATATGATCGATAGAACGACAATTACTATACTTATTACACTCACTATTATCAATCTAGCTCATATTGTTAGCCATATTATGCTTATATGATCGATTGAACGACAATTACTATACTTATTACTCTTATTAATATCAATCTAACTCATATTATTAGCTATATTATGCTTATATGATCGATAGGACGACAATTACTATACTCATTGCTCTTATTATTATCAATCTAACTCATATTATTAGCCATATTATGCTTATATGATCGACAAGACGACAATTACTATACTCATTACTCTTATTATTATCAATCTAATTCGTATTATTAGCCATATTATGCTTATATGATCGATAGGACGACAATTACTATACCCATTACTCTTATTATTATCAATCTAACTCGTATTGTTAGCCATATTATGCTTATATGATCGATATAACGACAATTACTATACTTATTACACTCACTGTTATCAATCTAACTCATATTTTTAGCCATATTATGGTTATATGACCGATAGAACGACAATTACTATACTTATTACACTCACTATTATCAATCTAACTCATATTATTAGCCATATTATGCTTATATGATCGATAGGACGACAATTACTATACCCATTACTCTTATTATTATCAATTTAACTCATATTATTAGCCATATTATGGTTATATGACCGATAGAACGACAATTACTATACTTATTACTCTTACTATTGTCAATCTAACTCATATTATTAGCCATATTATGCTTATATGATCGATAGGACGACAATTACTATACTCATTGCTCTTATTATTATCAATCTAACTCATATTATTAGCCATATTATGCTTATATGATCGACAAGACGACAATTACTATACTCATTACTCTTATTATTATCAATCTAATTCGTATTATTAGCCATATTATGCTTATATGATCGATAGGACGACAATTACTATACCCATTACTCTTATTATTATCAATCTAACTCGTATTGTTAGCCATATTATGCTTATATGATCGATATAACGACAATTACTATACTTATTACACTCACTGTTATCAATCTAACTCATATTTTTAGCCATATTATGGTTATATGACCGATAGAACGACAATTACTATACTTATTACTCTTATTATTATCAATCTAACTCATATTATTAGCCATATTATGCTTATATGATCGATAGGACGCCAATTACTATACTCATTACTCTTATTATTATCAATCTAACTCATATTATTAGCCATATTATGGTTATATGACCGATAGAACGACAATTACTATACTCATTACTCTTATTATTATCAATCTAACTCATATTATTAGCCATATTATGCTTATATGATCGATAGAACGACAATTACTCTACTTATTACTCTGATTATTATTAATCTAACTCATATTATTAGCCATATTATGGTTATATGACCGGTAGAACGACAATTACTATACTTATTACTCTTATTATTATCAATCTAACTCATATTATTAGCCATATTATGCTTATATGATCGACAGGACGACAATTACTATACTCATTACTCTTATTATTATCAATCTAACTCATATTATTAGGCATATTATGCTTATATGATCATTAGGACGACAATTACTATACTCATTACTCTTATTATTATCAATCTAACTCATATTATTAGCCATATTATGCTTATATGATCGATAGAACGACAATTACTATACTTATTACTCTCATTATTACCAATCTAACTCATATTATTAACCATATTGTGCTTATATGATCGATAGAACGACAATAACTATACTTATTACTCTCCTTATTATCAGTCTAACTCATATTATTAGCCATATTGTGCTTATATGATCGATAGAACGACAATTACTATACTCATTACTCTTATTATTATCAATCTAACTCATATTATTAGCCATATTATGCTTATATGATCGATAGAACGACAATTACTATACTCATTACTCTTATTATTATCAATCTAATTCGTATTATTAGCCATATTATGCTTATATGATCGATAGGACGACAATTACTATACCCATTACTCTTATTATTATGAATCTAACTCGTATTGTTAGCCATATTATGCTTATATGATCGATATAACGACAATTACTATACATATTACACTCACTGTTATCAATCTAACTCATATTTTTAGCCATATTATGGTTATATGACCGATAGAGCGACAATTACTATACTTATTACACTCACTATTATCAATCTAACTCATATTATTAGCCATGTTATGCTTATATGATCGATAGGACGCCAATTACTATACTCATTACTCTTATTATTATCAATCTAACTCATATTATTAGCCATATTATGGTTATATGACCGGTAGAACGACAATTACTATACTTATTACTATTATTATTATCAATCTAACTCATATTATTAGCCATATTATGCTTATATGATCGACAGGACGACAATTACTATACTCATTACTCTTATTATTATCAATCTAACTCATATTATTAGCCATATTATGCTTATATGATCGATAGAACGACAATTACTATACTTATTACTCTCATTATTATCAATCTAACTCATATTATTAACCATATTGTGCTTATATGATCGATAGAACGACAATAACTATACTTATTACTCTCATTATTATCAGTCTAACTCATATTATTAGCCATATTGTGCTTATATGATCGATAGAACGACAATTACTATACTCATTACTCTTATTATTATCAATCTAACTCATATTATTAGCCATATTATGCTTATATGATCGATAGAACGACAATTACTATACTCATTACTCTTATTATTATCAATCTAACTCACATTATTAGCCATATTATGCTTATATGAACGATAGAACGACAATTACTATACTTATTACTCTCATTATTATCAATCTAACTCATATTATTAGCCATATTGTGCTTATATGATCGATAGAACGACAATTACTATACTTATTACACTCACTATTATCAATCTAGCTCATATTGTTAGCCATATTATACTTATATGATCGATTGAACGACAATTACTATACTTATTACTCTTATTAATATCAATCTAACTCATATTATTAGCTATATTATGCTTATATGATCGATAGGACGACAATTAGTATACTCATTGCTCTTATTATTATCAATCCAACTCATATTATTAGCCATATTATGCTTATATGATCGATAGAACGACAATTACTCTACTTATTACTCTGATTATTATTAATCTAACTCATATTATTAGCCATATTATGGTTATATGACCGGTAGAACGACAATTACTATACTTATTACTCTTATTATTATCAATCTAACTCATATTATTAGCCATATTATGCTTATATGATCGACAGGACGACAATTACTATACTCATTACTCTTATTATTATCAATCTAACTCATATTATTCGGCATATTATGCTTATATGATCATTAGGACGACAATTACTATACTCATTACTCTTATTATTATCAATCTAACTCATATTATTAGCCATATTATGCTTATATGATCGATAGAACGACAATTACTATACTTATTACTCTCATTATTATCAATCTAACTCATATTATTAACCATATTGTGCTTATATGATCGATAGAACGACAATAACTATACTTATTACTCTCATTATTATCAGTCTAACTCATATTATTAGCCATATTGTGCTTATATGATCGATAGAACGACAATTACTATACTCATTACTCTTATTATTATCAATCTAACTCATATTATTAGCCATATTATGCTTATATGATCGATAGAACGACAATTACTATACTCATTACTCTTATTATTATCAATCTAATTCGTATTATTAGCCATATTATGCTTATATGATCGATAGGACGACAATTACTATACCCATTACTCTTATTATTATCAATCTAACTCGTATTGTTAGCCATATTATGCTTATATGATCGATATAACGACAATTACTATACTTATTACACTCACTGTTATCAATCTAACTCATATTTTTAGCCATATTATGGTTATATGACCGATAGAGCGACAATTACTATACTTATTACACTCACTATTATCAATCTAACTCATATTATTAGCCATGTTATGCTTATATGATCGATAGGACGCCAATTACTATACTCATTACTCTTATTATTATCAATCTAACTCATATTATTAGCCATATTATGGTTATATGACCGATAGAACGACAATTACTATACTTATTACTCTTATTATTGTCAATCTAACTCATATTATTAGCCATATTATGCTTATATGATCGATAGGACGACAATTACTATACTCATTACTCTTATTATTATCAATCTAACTCATATTATTAGCCATATTATGCTTATATGATCGGTAGAACGACAATTACCATACTTATTGCTCTCATTATTATCAATCTAACTCATATTATTAGCCATATTATGCTTATATGATCGATAGAACGACAATTACTATACTCATTACTCTTATTACTATCAATCTAACTCATATTATTAGCCATATTATGGTTATATGACCGATAGAACGACAATTACTATACTTATTACTCTTATTATTATCAATCTAACTCATATCATTAGCCATATTATGGTTATATGACCGATAGAACGACAATTACTATACTTATTACTCTTATTATTATCAATCTAACTCATATTATTAGCCATATTATGCTTATATGATCGATAGGACGCCAATTACTATACTCATTACTCTTATTATTATCAATCTAACTCATATTATTAGCCATATTATGGTTATATGACCGATAGAACGACAATTACTATACTCATTACTCTTATTATTATCAATCTAACTCATATTATTAGCCATATTATGCTTATATGATCGATAGAACGACAATTACTCTACTTATTACTCTGATTATTATTAATCTAACTCATATTATTAGCCATATTATGGTTATATGACCGGTAGAACGACAATTACTATACTTATTACTCTTATTATTATCAATCTAACTCATATTATTAGGCATATTATGCTTATATGATCATTAGGACGACAATTACTATACTCATTACTCTTATTATTATCAATCTAACTCATATTATTAGCCATATTATGCTTATATGATCGATAGAACGACAATTACTATACTTATTACTCTCATTATTATCAATCTAACTCATATTATTAACCATATTGTGCTTATATGATCGATAGAACGACAATAACTATACTTATTACTCTCATTATTATCAGTCTAACTCATATTATTAGCCATATTGTGCTTATATGATCGATAGAACGACAATTACTATACTCATTACTCTTATTATTATCAATCTAACTCATATTATTAGCCATATTATGCTTATATGAGCGATAGAACGACAATTACTATACTCATTACTCTTATTATTATCAATCTAACTCACATTATTAGCCATATTATGCTTATATGAACGATAGAACGACAATTACTATACTTATTACTCTCATTATTATCAATCTAACTCATATTATTAGCCATATTGTGCTTATATGATCGATAGAACGACAATTACTATACTTATTACACTCACTATTATCAATCTAGCTCATATTGTTAGCCATATTATGCTTATATGATCGATTGAACGACAATTACTATACTTATTACTCTTATTAATATCAATCTAACTCATATTATTAGCTATATTATGCTTATATGATCGATAGGACGACAATTACTATACTCATTGCTCTTATTATTATCAATCTAACTCATATTATTAGCCATATTATGCTTATATGATCGACAAGACGACAATTACTATACTCATTACTCTTATTATTATCAATCTAATTCGTATTATTAGCCATATTATGCTTATATGATCGATAGGACGACAATTACTATACCCATTACTCTTATTATTATCAATCTAACTCGTATTGTTAGCCATATTATGCTTATATGATCGATATAACGACAATTACTATACTTATTACACTCACTGTTATCAATCTAACTCATATTTTTAGCCATATTATGGTTATATGACCGATAGAACGACAATTACTATACTTATTACACTCACTATTATCAATCTAACTCATATTATTAGCCATATTATGCTTATATGATCGATAGGACGACAATTACTATACCCATTACTCTTATTATTATCAATTTAACTCATATTATTAGCCATATTATGGTTATATGACCGATAGAACGACAATTACTATACTTATTACTCTTATTATTGTCAATCTAACTCATATTATTAGCCATATTATGCTTATATGATCGATAGGACGACAATTACTATACTCATTGCTCTTATTATTATCAATCTAACTCATATTATTAGCCATATTATGCTTATATGATCGACAAGACGACAATTACTATACTCATTACTCTTATTATTATCAATCTAATTCGTATTATTAGCCATATTATGCTTATATGATCGATAGGACGACAATTACTATACCCATTACTCTTATTATTATCAATCTAACTCGTATTGTTAGCCATATTATGCTTATATGATCGATATAACGACAATTACTATACTTATTACACTCACTGTTATCAATCTAACTCATATTTTTAGCCATATTATGGTTATATGACCGATAGAACGACAATTACTATACTTATTACTCTTATTATTATCAATCTAACTCATATTATTAGCCATATTATGCTTATATGATCGATAGGACGCCAATTACTATACTCATTACTCTTATTATTATCAATCTAACTCATATTATTAGCCATATTATGGTTATATGACCGATAGAACGACAATTACTATACTCATTACTCTTATTATTATCAATCTAACTCATATTATTAGCCATATTATGCTTATATGATCGATAGAACGACAATTACTCTACTTATTACTCTGATTATTATTAATCTAACTCATATTATTAGCCATATTATGGTTATATGACCGGTAGAACGACAATTACTATACTTATTACTCTTATTATTATCAATCTAACTCATATTATTAGCCATATTATGCTTATATGATCGACAGGACGACAATTACTATACTCATTACTCTTATTATTATCAATCTAACTCATATTATTAGGCATATTATGCTTATATGATCATTAGGACGACAATTACTATACTCATTACTCTTATTATTATCAATCTAACTCATATTATTAGCCATATTATGCTTATATGATCGATAGAACGACAATTACTATACTTATTACTCTCATTATTATCAATCTAACTCATATTATTAACCATATTGTGCTTATATGATCGATAGAACGACAATAACTATACTTATTACTCTCATTATTATCAGTCTAACTCATATTATTAGCCATATTGTGCTTATATGATCGATAGAACGACAATTACTATACTCATTACTCTTATTATTATCAATCTAACTCACATTATTAGCCATATTATGCTTATATGAACGATAGAACGATAATTACTATACTTATTACTCTCATTATTATCAATCTAACTCATATTATTAGCCATATTGTGCTTATATGATCGATAGAACGACAATTACTATACTTATTACACTCACTATTATCAATCTAGCTCATATTGTTAGCCATATTATGCTTATATGATCGATTGAACGACAATTACTATACTTATTACTCTTATTAATATCAATCTAACTCATATTATTAGCTATATTATGCTTATATGATCGATAGGACGACAATTACTATACTCATTGCTCTTATTATTATCAATCTAACTCATATTATTAGCCATATTATGCTTATATGATCGACAAGACGACAATTACTATACTCATTACTCTTATTATTATCAATCTAATTCGTATTATTAGCCATATTATGCTTATATGATCGATAGGACGACAATTACTATACCCATTACTCTTATTATTATCAATCTAACTCGTATTGTTAGCCATATTATGCTTATATGATCGATATAACGACAATTACTATACTTATTACACTCACTGTTATCAATCTAACTCATATTTTTAGCCATATTATGGTTATATGACCGATAGAACGACAATTACTATACTTATTACACTCACTATTATCAATCTAACTCATATTATTAGCCATATTATGCTTATATGATCGATAGGACGACAATTACTATACCCATTACTCTTATTATTATCAATCTAATTCGTATTATTAGCCATATTATGCTTATATGATCGATAGGACGACAATTACTATACCCATTACTCTTATTATTATCAATCTAACTCGTATTGTTAGTCATATTATGCTTATATGATCGATATAACGACAATTACTATACTTATTACACTCACTGTTATCAATCTAACTCATATTTTTAGCCATATTATGGTTATATGACCGATAGAACGACAATTACTATACTTATTACACTCACTATTATCAATCTAACTCATATTATTAGCCATATTATGCTTATATGATCGATAGGACGACAATTACTATACCCATTACTCTTATTATTATCAATTTAACTCATATTATTAGCCATATTATGGTTATATGACCGATAGAACGACAATTACTATACTTATTACTCTTATTATTGTCAATCTAACTCATATTATTAGCCATATTATGCTTATATGATCGATAGGACGACAATTACTATACTCATTGCTCTTATTATTATCAATCTAACTCATATTATTAGCCATATTATGCTTATATGATCGATAGGACGCCAATTACTATACTCATTACTCTTATTATTATCAATCTAACTCATATTATTAGCCATATTATGGTTATATGACCGATAGAACGACAATTACTATACTCATTACTCTTATTATTATCAATCTAACTCATATTATTAGCCATATTATGCTTATATGATCGATAGAACGACAATTACTCTACTTATTACTCTGATTATTATTAATCTAACTCATATTATTAGCCATATTATGGTTATATGACCGGTAGAACGACAATTACTATACTTATTACTCTTATTATTATCAATCTAACTCATATTATTAGCCATATTATGCTTATATGATCGACAGGACGACAATTACTATACTCATTACTCTTATTATTATCAATCTAACTCATATTATTAGGCATATTATGCTTATATGATCATTAGGACGACAATTACTATACTCATTACTCTTATTATTATCAATCTAACTCATATTATTAGCCATTTTATGCTTATATGATCGATAGAACGACAATTACTATACTTATTACTCTCATTATTATCAATCTAACTCATATTATTAACCATATTGTGCTTATATGATCGATAGAACGACAATAACTATACTTATTACTCTCATTATTATCGGTCTAACTCATATTATTAGCCATATTGTGCTTATATGATCGATAGGACGACAATTACTATACTCATTGCTCTTATTATTATCAATCTAACTCATATTATTAGCCATATTATGCTTATATGATCGACAAGACGACAATTACTATACTCATTACTCTTATTATTATCAATCTAATTCGTATTATTAGCCATATTATGCTTATATGATCGATAGGACGACAATTACTATACCCATTACTCTTATTATTATCAATCTAACTCGTATTGTTAGCCATATTATGCTTATATGATCGATATAACGACAATTACTATACTTATTACACTCACTGTTATCAATCTAACTCATATTTTTAGCCATATTATGGTTATATGACCGATAGAACGACAATTACTATACTTATTACACTCACTATTATCAATCTAACTCATATTATTAGCCATGTTATGCTTATATGATCGATAGGACGACAATTATTATACCCATTACTCTTATTATTATCAATTTAACTCATATTATTAGCCATATTATGGTTATATGACCGATAGAACGACAATTACTATACTTATTACTCTTATTATAGTCAATCTAACTCATATTATTAGCCATATTATGCTTATATGATCGATAGGATGACAATTACTATACTCATTACTCTTATTATTATCAATCTAACTCATATTATTAGCCATTTTATGCTTATATGATCGGTAGAACGACAATTACTATACTTATTGCTCTCATTATTATCAATCTAACTCATATTATTAGCCATATTGTGCTTATATGATCGATAGAACGATAATTACTATACTTATTACACTCACTATTATCAATCTAACTCATATTATTAGCCATATTATGGTTATATAACCGATAGAACGACAATTACTATACTTATTACTCTTATTAATATCAATCTAACTCATATTATTAGCCATATTATGCTTATATGATCGATAGGACGACAATTACTATACTCATTACTCTTATTATTATCAATCTAACTCATATTATTAGCCATATTATGCTTATATGATCGACAGGACGACAATTACTATACTCATTACTCTTATTATTATCAATCTAACTCATATTATTAGCCATATTATGCTTATATGATCATTAGGACGACAATTACTATACTCATTACTCTTATTACTATCAATCTAACTCATATTATTAGCCATATTATGGTTATATGACCGATAGAACGACAATTACTATACTTATTACTCTTATTATTATCAATCTAACTCATATTATTAGCCATATTATGGTTATATGACCGATAGAACGACAATTACTATACTTATTACTCTTATTATTATTAATCTAACTCATATTATTAGATATATTATGCTTATATGATCGATAGGACGCCAATTACTATACTCATTACTCTTATTATTATCAATCTAACTCATATTATTAGCCATATTATGGTTATATGACCGATAGAACGACAATTACTATACTCATTACTCTTATTATTATCAATGTAACTCATATTATTAGCCATATTATGCTTATATGATCGATAGAACGACAATTACTCTACTTATTACTCTGATTATTATTAATCTAACTCATATTATTAGCCATATTATGGTTATATGACCGGTAGAACGACAATTACTATACTTATTACTCTTATTATTATCAATCTAACTCATATTATTAGCCATATTATGCTTATATGATCGACAGGACGACAATTACTATACTCATTACTCTTATTATTATCAATCTAACTCATATTATTAGCCATATTATGCTTATATGATCATTAGGACGACAATTACTATACTCATTACTCTTATTATTATCAATCTAACTCATATTATTAGCCATATTATGCTTATATGATCGATAGAACGACAATTACTATACTTATTACTCTCATTATTATCAATCTAACTCATATTATTAACCATATTGTGCTTATATGATCGATAGAACGACAATTACTATACTTATTACTCTCATTATTATCAGTCGAACTCATATTATTAGCCATATTGTGCTAATATGATCGATAGAACGACAATTACTATACTCATTACTCTTATTATTATCAATCTAACTCATATTATTAGCCATATTATGCTTATATGATCGATAGAACGACAATTACTATGCTCATTACTCTTATTATTATCAATCTAACTCACATTATTAGCCATATTATGCTTATATGATCGATAGAACGACAATTACTATACTTATTACTCTCATTATTATCAGTCGAACTCATATTATTAGCCATATTGTGCTAATATGATCGATAGAACGACAACTACTATACTCATTACTCTTATTATTATCAATCTAACTCATATTATTAGCCATATTATGCTTATATGATCGATAGAACGACAATTACTATGCTCATTACTCTTATTATTATCAATCTAACTCACATTATTAGCCATATTATGCTTATATGATCGATAGAACGACAATTACTATACTTATTACTCTCATTATTATCAATCTAACTCATATTATTAGCCATATTGTGCTTATATGATCGATAGAACGACAATTACTATACTTATTACACTCACTATTATCAATCTAACTCATATTGTTAGCCATATTATGCTTATATGATCGATTGAACGACAATTACTATACTTATTACTCTTATTAATATCAATCTAACTCATATTATTAGCTATATTATGCTTATATGATCGATAGGACGACAATTACTATACTCATTGCTCTTATTATTATCAATCTAACTCATATTATTAGCCATATTATGCTTATATGATCGACAAGACGACAATTACTATACTCATTACTCTTATTATTATCAATCTAATTCGTATTATTAGCCATATTATGCTTATATGATCGATAGGACGACAATTACTATACCCATTACTCTTATTATTATCAATCTAACTCGTATTGTTAGCCATATTATGCTTATATGATCGATATAACGACAATTACTATACTTATTACACTCACTGTTATCAATCTAACTCATATTTTTAGCCATATTATGGTTATATGACCGATAGAACGACAATTACTATACTTATTACACTCACTATTATCAATCTAACTCATATTATTAGCCATATTATGCTTATATGATCGATAGGACGATAATTACTATACCCATTACTCTTATTATTATCAATTTAACTCATATTATTAGCCATATTATGGTTATATGACCGATAGAACGACAATTACTATACTTATTACTCTTATTATTATCAATCTAACTCATATTATTAGCCATATTATGTTTATATGATCAATTGAACGACAATTACTATACTTATTACTCTTATTATTGTCAATCTAACTCATATTATTAGCCATATTATGCTTATATGATCGATAGGATGACAATTACTATACTCATTACTCTTATTATTATCAATCTAACTCATATTATTAGCCATATTATGCTTATATGATCGGTAGAACGACAATTACTATACTTATTGCTCTCATTATTATCAATCTAACTCATATTATTAGCCATATTGTGCTTATATGATCGATAGAACGATAATTACTATACTTATTACACTCACTATTATCAATCTAACTCATATTATTAGCCATATTATGGTTATATAACCGATAGAACGACAATTACTATACTTATTACTCTTATTAATATCAATCTAACTCATATTATTAGCCATATTATGCTTATATGATCGATAGGACGACAATTACTATAATCATTACTCTTATTATTATCAATCTAACTCATATTATTAGCCATATTATGCTTATATGATCGATAGAACGACAATTACTATACTTATTACTCCCATTATTATCAATCTAACTCATATTATTAACCATATTGTGCTTATATGATCGATAGAACGACAATTACTATACTTATTACTCTTATTATTATCAATCTAACTCATATTATTAGCCATATTATGCTTATATGATCGATAGAACGGCAATTACTATACTCATTACTCTTATTATTATCAATCTAACTCATATTATTAGCCATATTATGCTTATATGATCAATTGAACGACAATTACTATACTCATTACTCTTATTATTATCAATCTAACTCATATAATTAGCCATATTATGCTTATATGATCGATAGAACGACAATTACTATACTTATTACTCTCATTATTATCAATCTAACTCATATTATTAACCATATTGTGCTTATATGATCGATAGAACGACAATTACTATACTTATTACTCTCATTATTATCAGTCTAACTCATATTATTAGCCATATTGTGCTTATATGATCGATAGAACGACAATTACTATACTCATTACTCTTATTATTATCAATCTAACTCATATTATTAGCCATATTATGCTTATATGATCGATAGAACGACAATTACTATACTCATAACTCTTATTATTATCAATCTAACTCACATTATTAGCCATATTATGCTTATATGATCGATAGAACGACAATTACTATACTTATTACTCTCATTATTATCAATCTAACTCATATTATTAGCCATATTGTGCTTATATGATCGATAGAACGACAATTACTATACTTATTACTCTCATTATTATCAGTCTAACTCATATTATTAACCATATTGTGCTTATATGATCGATAGAACGACAATTACTATACTTATTACTCTCATTATTATCAATCTAACTCATATTATTAGCTATATTGTGCTTATATGATCGATAGGACGACAATTACTATACTCATTGCTCTTATTATTATCAATCTAACTCATATTATTAGCCATATTGTGCTTATATGATCGATAGAACGATAATTACTATACTTATTACACTCACTATTATCAATCTAACTCATATTATTAGCCATATTATGGTTATATAACCGATAGAACGACAATTACTATACTTATTACTCTTATTAATATCAATCTAACTCATATTATTAGCCATATTATGCTTATATGATCGATAGGACGACAATTACTATAATCATTACTCTTATTATTATCAATCTAACTCATATTATTAGCCATATTATGCTTATATGATCGATAGAACGACAATTACTATACTTATTACTCCCATTATTATCAATCTAACTCATATTATTAACCATATTGTGCTTATATGATCGATAGAACGACAATTACTATACTTATTACTCTTATTATTATCAATCTAACTCATATTATTAGCCATATTATGCTTATATGATCGATAGAACGGCAATTACTATACTCATTACTCTTATTATTATCAATCTAACTCATATTATTAGCCATATTATGCTTATATGATCAATTGAACGACAATTACTATACTCATTACTCTTATTATTATCAATCTAACTCATATAATTAGCCATATTATGCTTATATGATCGATAGAACGACAATTACTATACTTATTACTCTCATTATTATCAATCTAACTCATATTATTAACCATATTGTGCTTATATGATCGATAGAACGACAATTACTATACTTATTACTCTCATTATTATCAGTCTAACTCATATTATTAGCCATATTGTGCTTATATGATCGATAGAACGACAATTACTATACTCATTACTCTTATTATTATCAATCTAACTCATATTATTAGCCATATTATGCTTATATGATCGATAGAACGACAATTACTATACTCATAACTCTTATTATTATCAATCTAACTCACATTATTAGCCATATTATGCTTATATGATCGATAGAACGACAATTACTATACTTATTACTCTCATTATTATCAATCTAACTCATATTATTAGCCATATTGTGCTTATATGATCGATAGAACGACAATTACTATACTTATTACTCTCATTATTATCAGTCTAACTCATATTATTAACCATATTGTGCTTATATGATCGATAGAACGACAATTACTATACTTATTACTCTCATTATTATCAATCTAACTCATATTATTAGCTATATTGTGCTTATATGATCGATAGGACGACAATTACTATACTCATTGCTCTTATTATTATCAATCTAACTCATATTATTAGCCATATTATGCTTATATGATCGACAAGACGACAATTACTATACTCATTACTCCTATTATTATCAATCTAATTCGTATTATTAGCCATATTATGCTTATATGATCGATAGGACGACAATTACTATACCCATTACTCTTATTATTATCAATCTAACTCGTATTGTTAGCCATATTATGCTTATATGATCGATATAACGATAATTGCTATACTTATTACACTCACTGTTATCAATCTAACTCATATTTTTAGCCATATTATGGTTATATGACCGATAGAACGACAATTACTATACTTATTACACTCACTATTATCAATCTAACTCATATTATTAGCCATATTATGCTTATATGATCGATAGGACGACAATTACTATACCCATTACTCTTATTATTATCAATTTAACTCATATTATTAGCCATATTATGGTTATATGACCGATAGAACGACAATTACTATACTTATTACTCTTATTATTGTCAATCTAACTCATATTATTAGCCATATTATGCTTATATGATCGATAGGATGACAATTACTATACTCATTACTCTTATTATTATCAATCTAACTCATATTATTAGCCATATTATGCTTATATGATCGGTAGAACGACAATTACTATACTTATTGCTCTCATTATTATCAATCTAACTCATATTATTAGCCATATTGTGCTTATATGATCTATAGAACGATAATTACTATACTTATTACACTCACTATTATCAATCTAACTCATATTATTAGCCATATTATGGTTATATAACCGATAGAACGACAATTATTATACTTATTACTCTTATTAATATCAATCTAACTCATATTATTAGCCATATTATGCTTATATGATCGATAGGACGACAATTACTATACTCATTACTCTTATTATTATCAATCTAACTCATATTATTAGCCATATTATGCTTATATGATCGATAGAACGACAATTACTATACTTATTACTCCCATTATTATCAATCTAACTCATATTATTAACCATATTGTGCTTATATGATCGATAGAACGACAATTACTATACTTATTACTCCCATTATTATCAATCTAACTCATATTATTAACCATATTGTGCTTATATGATCGATAGAACGACAATTACTATACGTATTACTCTCATTATTATCAATCTAACTCATATTATTAGCCATATTATGCTTATATGATCGATAGAACGGCAATTACTATACTCATTACTCTTATTATTATCAATCTAACTCATATTATTAGCCATATTATGCTTATATGATCGATAGAACGACAATTACTATACTCATTACTCTTATTATTATCAATCTAACTCATATTATTAGCCATATTATGCTTATATGATCGATAGAACGACAATTACTATACTCATTACTCTTATTATTATCAATCTAACTCACATTATTAGCCATATTATGCTTATATGATCGATAGAACGACAATTACTATACTTATTACTCTCATTATTATCAATCTAACTCATATTATTAGCCATATTGTGCTTATATGATCGATAGAACGACAATTACTATACTTATTACACTCACAATTATCAATCTAACTCATATTGTTAGCCATATTATGCTTATATGATCGATTGAACGACAATTACTGTACCTATTACTCTTATTAATATCAATCTAACTCATATTATTAGCTATATTATGCTTATATGATCGATAGGACGACAATTACTATACTCATTGCTCTTATTATTATCAATCTAACTCATATTATTAGCCATATTATGCTTATATGATCGACAAGACGACAATTACTATACTCATTACTCTTATTATTATCAATCTAATTCGTATTATTAGCCACATTATGCTTATATGATCGATAGGACGACAATTACTATACCCATTACTCTTATTATTATCAATCTAACTCGTATTGTTAGCCATATTATGCTTATATGATCGATATAACGACAATTACTATACTTATTACACTCACTGTTATCAATCTAACTCATATTTTTAGCCATATTATGGTTATATGACCGATAGAACGACAATTACAATACTTATTACACTCACTATTATCAATCTAACTCATATTATTAGCCATATTATGCTTATATGATCGATAGGACGACAATTACTATACCCATTACTCTGATTATTATCAATTTAACTCATATTATTAGGCATATTATGCTTATATGATCATTAGGACGACAATTACTATACTCATTACTCTTATTATTATCAATCTAACTCATATTATTAGCCATATTATGCTTATATGATCGATAGAACGACAATTACTATACTCATTACTCTTATTATTATCAATCTAATTCGTATTATTAGCCATATTATGCTTATATGATCGATAGGACGACAATTACTATACTTATTACTCTCATTATTATCAATCTAACTCATATTATTAGCCATATTGTGCTTATATGATCGATAGAACGACAATTACTATACTTATTACACTCACTATTATCAATCTAGCTCATATTGTTAGCCATATTATACTTATATGATCGATTGAACGACAATTACTATACTTATTACTCTTATTAATATCAATCTAACTCATATTATTAGCTATATTATGCTTATATGATCGATAGGACGACAATTAGTATACTCATTGCTCTTATTATTATCAATCTAACTCATATTATTAGCCATATTATGCTTATATGATCGATAGAACGACAATTACTCTACTTATTACTCTGATTATTATTAATCTAACTCATATTATTAGCCATATTATGGTTATATGACCGGTAGAACGACAATTACTATACTTATTACTCTTATTATTATCAATCTAACTCATATTATTAGCCATATTATGCTTATATGATCGACAGGACGACAATTACTATACTCATTACTCTTATTATTATCAATCTAACTCATATTATTAGGCATATTATGCTTATATGATCATTAGGACGACAATTACTATACTCATTACTCTTATTATTATCAATCTAACTCATATTATTAGCCATATTATGCTTATATGATCGATAGAACGACAATTACTATACTTATTACTCTCATTATTATCAATCTAACTCATATTATTAACCATATTGTGCTTATATGATCGATAGAACGACAATAACTATACTTATTACTCTCATTATTATCAGTCTAACTCATATTATTAGCCATATTGTGCTTATATGATCGATAGAACGACAATTACTATACTCATTACTCTTATTATTATCAATCTAACTCATATTATTAGCCATATTATGCTTATATGATCGATAGAACGACAATTACTATACTCATTACTCTTATTATTATCAATCTAATTCGTATTATTAGCCATATTATGCTTATATGATCGATAGGACGACAATTACTATACCCATTACTCTTATTATTATCAATCTAACTCGTATTGTTAGCCATATTATGCTTATATGATCGATATAACGACAATTACTATACTTATTACACTCACTGTTATCAATCTAACTCATATTTTTAGCCATATTATGGTTATATGACCGATAGAGCGACAATTACTATACTTATTACACTCACTATTATCAATCTAACTCATATTATTAGCCATGTTATGCTTATATGATCGATAGGACGCCAATTACTATACTCATTACTCTTATTATTATCAATCTAACTCATATTATTAGCCATATTATGGTTATATGACCGATAGAACGACAATTACTATACTTATTACTCTTATTATTGTCAATCTAACTCATATTATTAGCCATATTATGCTTATATGATCGATAGGACGACAATTACTATACTCATTACTCTTATTATTATCAATCTAACTCATATTATTAGCCATATTATGCTTATATGATCGGTAGAACGACAATTACCATACTTATTGCTCTCATTATTATCAATCTAACTCATATTATTAGCCATATTATGCTTATATGATCGATAGAACGACAATTACTATACTCATTACTCTTATTACTATCAATCTAACTCATATTATTAGCCATATTATGGTTATATGACCGATAGAACGACAATTACTATACTTATTACTCTTATTATTATCAATCTAACTCATATCATTAGCCATATTATGGTTATATGACCGATAGAACGACAATTACTATACTTATTACTCTTATTATTATCAATCTAACTCATATTATTAGCCATATTATGCTTATATGATCGATAGGACGCCAATTACTATACTCATTACTCTTATTATTATCAATCTAACTCATATTATTAGCCATATTATGGTTATATGACCGATAGAACGACAATTACTATACTCATTACTCTTATTATTATCAATCTAACTCATATTATTAGCCATATTATGCTTATATGATCGATAGAACGACAATTACTCTACTTATTACTCTGATTATTATTAATCTAACTCATATTATTAGCCATATTATGGTTATATGACCGGTAGAACGACAATTACTATACTTATTACTCTTATTATTATCAATCTAACTCATATTATTAGGCATATTATGCTTATATGATCATTAGGACGACAATTACTATACTCATTACTCTTATTATTATCAATCTAACTCATATTATTAGCCATATTATGCTTATATGATCGATAGAACGACAATTACTATACTTATTACTCTCATTATTATCAATCTAACTCATATTATTAACCATATTGTGCTTATATGATCGATAGAACGACAATAACTATACTTATTACTCTCATTATTATCAGTCTAACTCATATTATTAGCCATATTGTGCTTATATGATCGATAGAACGACAATTACTATACTCATTACTCTTATTATTATCAATCTAACTCATATTATTAGCCATATTATGCTTATATGAGCGATAGAACGACAATTACTATACTCATTACTCTTATTATTATCAATCTAACTCACATTATTAGCCATATTATGCTTATAGGAACGATAGAACGACAATTACTATACTTATTACTCTCATTATTATCAATCTAACTCATATTATTAGCCATATTGTGCTTATATGATCGATAGAACGACAATTACTATACTTATTACACTCACTATTATCAATCTAGCTCATATTGTTAGCCATATTATGCTTATATGATCGATTGAACGACAATTACTATACTTATTACTCTTATTAATATCAATCTAACTCATATTATTAGCTATATTATGCTTATATGATCGATAGGACGACAATTACTATACTCATTGCTCTTATTATTATCAATCTAACTCATATTATTAGCCATATTATGCTTATATGATCGACAAGACGACAATTACTATACTCATTACTCTTATTATTATCAATCTAATTCGTATTATTAGCCATATTATGCTTATATGATCGATAGGACGACAATTACTATACCCATTACTCTTATTATTATCAATCTAACTCGTATTGTTAGCCATATTATGCTTATATGATCGATATAACGACAATTACTATACTTATTACACTCACTGTTATCAATCTAACTCATATTTTTAGCCATATTATGGTTATATGACCGATAGAACGACAATTACTATACTTATTACACTCACTATTATCAATCTAACTCATATTATTAGCCATATTATGCTTATATGATCGATAGGACGACAATTACTATACCCATTACTCTTATTATTATCAATTTAACTCATATTATTAGCCATATTATGGTTATATGACCGATAGAACGACAATTACTATACTTATTACTCTTATTATTGTCAATCTAACTCATATTATGAGCCATATTATGCTTATATGATCGATAGGACGACAATTACTATACTCATTGCTCTTATTATTATCAATCTAACTCATATTATTAGCCATATTATGCTTATATGATCGACAAGACGACAATTACTATACTCATTACTCCTATTATTATCAATCTAATTCGTATTATTAGCCATATTATGCTTATATGATCGATAGGACGACAATTACTATACCCATTACTCTTATTATTATCAATCTAACTCGTATTGTTAGCCATATTATGCTTATATGATCGATATAACGATAATTGCTATACTTATTACACTCACTGTTATCAATCTAACTCATATTTTTAGCCATATTATGGTTATATGACCGATAGAACGACAATTACTATACTTATTACACTCACTATTATCAATCTAACTCATATTATTAGCCATATTATGCTTATATGATCGATAGGACGACAATTACTATACCCATTACTCTTATTATTATCAATTTAACTCATATTATTAGCCATATTATGGTTATATGACCGATAGAACGACAATTACTATACTTATTACTCTTATTATTGTCAATCTAACTCATATTATTAGCCATATTATGCTTATATGATCGATAGGATGACAATTACTATACTCATTACTCTTATTATTATCAATCTAACTCATATTATTAGCCATATTATGCTTATATGATCGGTAGAACGACAATTACTATACTTATTGCTCTCATTATTATCAATCTAACTCATATTATTAGCCATATTGTGCTTATATGATCTATAGAACGATAATTACTATACTTATTACACTCACTATTATCAATCTAACTCATATTATTAGCCATATTATGGTTATATAACCGATAGAACGACAATTATTATACTTATTACTCTTATTAATATCAATCTAACTCATATTATTAGCCATATTATGCTTATATGATCGATAGGACGACAATTACTATACTCATTACTCTTATTATTATCAATCTAACTCATATTATTAGCCATATTATGCTTATATGATCGATAGAACGACAATTACTATACTTATTACTCCCATTATTATCAATCTAACTCATATTATTAACCATATTGTGCTTATATGATCGATAGAACGACAATTACTATACTTATTACTCCCATTATTATCAATCTAACTCATATTATTAACCATATTGTGCTTATATGATCGATAGAACGACAATTACTATACGTATTACTCTCATTATTATCAATCTAACTCATATTATTAGCCATATTATGCTTATATGATCGATAGAACGGCAATTACTATACTCATTACTCTTATTATTATCAATCTAACTCATATTATTAGCCATATTATGCTTATATGATCGACAAGACGACAATTACTATACTCATTACTCTTATTATTATCAATCTAATTCGTATTATTAGCCACATTATGCTTATATGATCGATAGGACGACAATTACTATACCCATTACTCTTATTATTATCAATCTAACTCGTATTGTTAGCCATATTATGCTTATATGATCGATATAACGACAATTACTATACTTATTACACTCACTGTTATCAATCTAACTCATATTTTTAGCCATATTATGGTTATATGACCGATAGAACGACAATTACAATACTTATTACACTCACTATTATCAATCTAACTCATATTATTAGCCATATTATGCTTATATGATCGATAGGACGACAATTACTATACCCATTACTCTGATTATTATCAATTTAACTCATATTATTAGGCATATTATGCTTATATGATCATTAGGACGACAATTACTATACTCATTACTCTTATTATTATCAATCTAACTCATATTATTAGCCATATTATGCTTATATGATCGATAGAACGACAATTACTATACTCATTACTCTTATTATTATCAATCTAATTCGTATTATTAGCCATATTATGCTTATATGATCGATAGGACGACAATTACTATACTTATTACTCTCATTATTATCAATCTAACTCATATTATTAGCCATATTGTGCTTATATGATCGATAGAACGACAATTACTATACTTATTACACTCACTATTATCAATCTAGCTCATATTGTTAGCCATATTATACTTATATGATCGATTGAACGACAATTACTATACTTATTACTCTTATTAATATCAATCTAACTCATATTATTAGCTATATTATGCTTATATGATCGATAGGACGACAATTAGTATACTCATTGCTCTTATTATTATCAATCTAACTCATATTATTAGCCATATTATGCTTATATGATCGATAGAACGACAATTACTCTACTTATTACTCTGATTATTATTAATCTAACTCATATTATTAGCCATATTATGGTTATATGACCGGTAGAACGACAATTACTATACTTATTACTCTTATTATTATCAATCTAACTCATATTATTAGCCATATTATGCTTATATGATCGACAGGACGACAATTACTATACTCATTACTCTTATTATTATCAATCTAACTCATATTATTAGGCATATTATGCTTATATGATCGATAGGACGACAATTACTATACCCATTACTCTTATTATTATCAATCTAACTCGTATTGTTAGCCATATTATGCTTATATGATCGATATAACGACAATTACTATACTTATTACACTCACTGTTATCAATCTAACTCATATTTTTAGCCATATTATGGTTATATGACCCATAGAGCGACAATTACTATACTTATTACACTCACTATTATCAATCTAACTCATATTATTAGCCATGTTATGCTTATATGATCGATAGGACGCCAATTACTATACTCATTACTCTTATTATTATCAATCTAACTCATATTATTAGCCATATTATGGTTATATGACCGATAGAACGACAATTACTATACTTATTACTCTTATTATTGTCAATCTAACTCATATTATTAGCCATATTATGCTTATATGATCGATAGGACGACAATTACTATACTCATTACTCTTATTATTATCAATCTAACTCATATTATTAGCCATATTATGCTTATATGATCGGTAGAACGACAATTACCATACTTATTGCTCTCATTATTATCAATCTAACTCATATTATTAGCCATATTATGGTTATATGACCGATTGAACGACAATTACTATACTCATTACTCTTATTATTATCAATCTAACTCATATTATTAGCCATATTATGCTTATATGATCGATAGAACGACAATTACTCTACTTATTACTCTGATTATTATTAATCTAACTCATATTATTAGCCATATTATGGTTATATGACCGGTAGAACGACAATTACTATACTTATTACTCTTATTATTATCAATCTAACTCATATTATTAGGCATATTATGCTTATATGATCATTAGGACGACAATTACTATACTCATTACTCTTATTATTATCAATCTAACTCATATTATTAGCCATATTATGCTTATATGATCGATAGAACGACAATTACTATACTTATTACTCTCATTATTATCAATCTAACTCATATTATTAACCATATTGTGCTTATATGATCGATAGAACGACAATAACTATACTTATTACTCTCATTATTATCAGTCTAACTCATATTATTAGCCATATTGTGCTTATATGATCGATAGAACGACAATTACTATACTCATTACTCTTATTATTATCAATCTAACTCATATTATTAGCCATATTATGCTTATATGAGCGATAGAACGACAATTACTATACTCATTACTCTTATTATTATCAATCTAACTCACATTATTAGCCATATTATGCTTATATGAACGATAGAACGACAATTACTATACTTATTACTCTCATTATTATCAATCTAACTCATATTATTAGCCATATTGTGCTTATATGATCGATAGAACGACAATTACTATACTTATTACACTCACTATTATCAATCTAGCTCATATTGTTAGCCATATTATGCTTATATGATCGATTGAACGACAATTACTATACTTATTACTCTTATTAATATCAATCTAACTCATATTATTAGCTATATTATGCTTATATGATCGATAGGACGACAATTACTATACTCATTGCTCTTATTATTATCAATCTAACTCATATTATTAGCCATATTATGCTTATATGATCGACAAGACGACAATTACTATACTCATTACTCTTATTATTATCAATCTAATTCGTATTATTAGCCATATTATGCTTATATGATCGATAGGACGACAATTACTATACCCATTACTCTTATTATTATCAATCTAACTCGTATTGTTAGCCATATTATGCTTATATGATCGATATAACGACAATTACTATACTTATTACACTCACTGTTATCAATCTAACTCATATTTTTAGCCATATTATGGTTATATGACCGATAGAACGACAATTACTATACTTATTACACTCACTATTATCAATCTAACTCATATTATTAGCCATATTATGCTTATATGATCGATAGGACGACAATTACTATACCCATTACTCTTATTATTATCAATTTAACTCATATTATTAGCCATATTATGGTTATATGACCGATAGAACGACAATTACTATACTTATTACTCTTATTATTGTCAATCTAACTCATATTATGAGCCATATTATGCTTATATGATCGATAGGACGACAATTACTATACTCATTGCTCTTATTATTATCAATCTAACTCATATTATTAGCCATATTATGCTTATATGATCGACAAGACGACAATTACTATACTCATTACTCTTATTATTATCAATCTAATTCGTATTATTAGCCATATTATGCTTATATGATCGATAGGACGACAATTACTATACCCATTACTCTTATTATTATCAATCTAACTCGTATTGTTAGCCATATTATGCTTATATGATCGATATAACGACAATTACTATACTTATTACACTCACTGTTATCAATCTAACTCATATTTTTAGCCATATTATGGTTATATGACCGATAGAACGACAATTACTATACTTATTACTCTTATTATTATCAATCTAACTCATATTATTAGCCATATTATGCTTATATGATCGATAGGACGCCAATTACTATACTCATTACTCTTATTATTATCAATCTAACTCATATTATTAGCCATATTATGGTTATATGACCGATAGAACGACAATTACTATACTCATTACTCTTATTATTATCAATCTAACTCATATTATTAGCCATATTATGCTTATATGATCGATAGAACGACAATTACTCTACTTATTACTCTGATTATTATTAATCTAACTCATATTATTAGCCATATTATGGTTATATGACCGGTAGAACGACAATTACTATACTTATTACTCTTATTATTATCAATCTAACTCATATTATTAGCCATATTATGCTTATATGATCGACAGGACGACAATTACTATACTCATTACTCTTATTATTATCAATCTAACTCATATTATTAGGCATATTATGCTTATATGATCATTAGGACGACAATTACTATACTCATTACTCTTATTATTATCAATCTAACTCATATTATTAGCCATATTATGCTTATATGATCGATAGAACGACAATTACTATACTTATTACTCTCATTATTATCAATCTAACTCATATTATTAACCATATTGTGCTTATATGATCGATAGAACGACAATAACTATACTTATTACTCTCATTATTATCAGTCTAACTCATATTATTAGCCATATTGTGCTTATATGATCGATAGAACGACAATTACTATACTCATTACTCTTATTATTATCAATCTAACTCATATTATTAGCCATATTATGCTTATATGAGCGATAGAACGACAATTACTATACTCATTACTCTTATTATTATCAATCTAACTCACATTATTAGCCATATTATGCTTATATGAACGATAGAACGATAATTACTATACTTATTACTCTCATTATTATCAATCTAACTCATATTATTAGCCATATTGTGCTTATATGATCGATAGAACGACAATTACTATACTTATTACACTCACTATTATCAATCTAGCTCATATTGTTAGCCATATTATGCTTATATGATCGATTCAACGACAATTACTATACTTATTACTCTTATTAATATCAATCTAACTCATATTATTAGCTATATTATGCTTATATGATCGATAGGACGACAATTACTATACTCATTGCTCTTATTATTATCAATCTAACTCACATTATTAGCCATATTATGCTTATATGAACGATAGAACGATAATTACTATACTTATTACTCTCATTATTATCAATCTAACTCATATTATTAGCCATATTGTGCTTATATGATCGATAGAACGACAATTACTATACTTATTACACTCACTATTATCAATCTAGCTCATATTGTTAGCCATATTATGCTTATATGATCGATTCAACGACAATTACTATACTTATTACTCTTATTAATATCAATCTAACTCATATTATTAGCTATATTATGCTTATATGATCGATAGGACGACAATTACTATACTCATTGCTCTTATTATTATCAATCTAACTCATATTATTAGCCATATTATGCTTATATGATCGATAGGACGCCAATTACTATACTCATTACTCTTATTATTATCAATCTAACTCATATTATTAGCCATATTATGGTTATATGACCGATAGAACGACAATTACTATACTCATTACTCTTATTATTATCAATCTAACTCATATTATTAGCCATATTGTGCTTATATGATCGATAGAACGACAATTACTATACTTATTACACTCACTATTATCAATCTAGCTCATATTGTTAGCCATATTATGCTTATATGATCGATTGAACGACAATTACTATACTTATTACTCTTATTAATATCAATCTAACTCATATTATTAGCTATATTATGCTTATATGATCGATAGGACGACAATTACTATACTCATTGCTCTTATTATTATCAATCTAACTCATATTATTAGCCATATTATGCTTATATGATCGACAAGACGACAATTACTATACTCATTACTCTTATTATTATCAATCTAATTCGTATTATTAGCCATATTATGCTTATATGATCGATAGGACGACAATTACTATACCCATTACTCTTATTATTATCAATCTAACTCGTATTGTTAGCCATATTATGCTTATATGATCGATATAACGACAATTACTATACTTATTACACTCACTGTTATCAATCTAACTCATATTTTTAGCCATATTATGGTTATATGACCGATAGAACGACAATTACTATACTTATTACACTCACTATTATCAATCTAACTCATATTATTAGCCATATTATGCTTATATGATCGATAGGACGACAATTACTATACCCATTACTCTTATTATTATCAATTTAACTCATATTATTAGCCATATTATGGTTATATGACCGATAGAACGACAATTACTATACTTATTACTCTTATTATTGTCAATCTAACTCATATTATGAGCCATATTATGCTTATATGATCGATAGGACGACAATTACTATACTCATTGCTCTTATTATTATCAATCTAACTCATATTATTAGCCATATTATGCTTATATGATCGACAAGACGACAATTACTATACTCATTACTCTTATTATTATCAATCTAATTCGTATTATTAGCCATATTATGCTTATATGATCGATAGGACGACAATTACTATACCCATTACTCTTATTATTATCAATCTAACTCGTATTGTTAGCCATATTATGCTTATATGATCGATATAACGACAATTACTATACTTATTACACTCACTGTTATCAATCTAACTCATATTTTTAGCCATATTATGGTTATATGACCGATAGAACGACAATTACTATACTTATTACTCTTATTATTATCAATCTAACTCATATTATTAGCCATATTATGCTTATATGATCGATAGGACGCCAATTACTATACTCATTACTCTTATTATTATCAATCTAACTCATATTATTAGCCATATTATGGTTATATGACCGATAGAACGACAATTACTATACTCATTACTCTTATTATTATCAATCTAACTCATATTATTAGCCATATTATGCTTATATGATCGATAGAACGACAATTACTCTACTTATTACTCTGATTATTATTAATCTAACTCATATTATTAGCCATATTATGGTTATATGACCGGTAGAACGACAATTACTATACTTATTACTCTTATTATTATCAATCTAACTCATATTATTAGCCATATTATGCTTATATGATCGACAGGACGACAATTACTATACTCATTACTCTTATTATTATCAATCTAACTCATATTATTAGGCATATTATGCTTATATGATCATTAGGACGACAATTACTATACTCATTACTCTTATTATTATCAATCTAACTCATATTATTAGCCATATTATGCTTATATGATCGATAGAACGACAATTACTATACTTATTACTCTCATTATTATCAATCTAACTCATATTATTAACCATATTGTGCTTATATGATCGATAGAACGACAATAACTATACTTATTACTCTCATTATTATCAGTCTAACTCATATTATTAGCCATATTGTGCTTATATGATCGATAGAACGACAATTACTATACTCATTACTCTTATTATTATCAATCTAACTCATATTATTAGCCATATTATGCTTATATGAGCGATAGAACGACAATTACTATACTCATTACTCTTATTATTATCAATCTAACTCACATTATTAGCCATATTATGCTTATATGAACGATAGAACGATAATTACTATACTTATTACTCTCATTATTATCAATCTAACTCATATTATTAGCCATATTGTGCTTATATGATCGATAGAACGACAATTACTATACTTATTACACTCACTATTATCAATCTAGCTCATATTGTTAGCCATATTATGCTTATATGATCGATTCAACGACAATTACTATACTTATTACTCTTATTAATATCAATCTAACTCATATTATTAGCTATATTATGCTTATATGATCGATAGGACGACAATTACTATACTCATTGCTCTTATTATTATCAATCTAACTCATATTATTAGCCATATTATGCTTATATGATCGACAAGAGGACAATTACTATACTCATTACTCTTATTATTATCAATCTAATTCGTATTATTAGCCATATTATGCTTATATGATCGATAGGACGACAATTACTATACCCATTACTCTTATTATTATCAATCTAACTCGTATTGTTAGCCATATTATGCTTATATGATCGATATAACGACAATTACTATACTTATTACACTCACTGTTATCAATCTAACTCATATTTTTAGCCATATTATGGTTATATGACCCATAGAGCGACAATTACTATACTTATTACACTCACTATTATCAATCTAACTCATATTATTAGCCATGTTATGCTTATATGATCGATAGGACGCCAATTACTATACTCATTACTCTTATTATTATCAATCTAACTCATATTATTAGCCATATTATGGTTATATGACCGATAGAACGACAATTACTATACTTATTACTCTTATTATTGTCAATCTAACTCATATTATTAGCCATATTATGCTTATATGATCGATAGGACGACAATTACTATACTCATTACTCTTATTATTATCAATCTAACTCATATTATTAGCCATATTATGCTTATATGATCGGTAGAACGACAATTACCATACTTATTGCTCTCATTATTATCAATCTAACTCATATTATTAGCCATATTATGGTTATATGACCGATTGAACGACAATTACTATACTCATTACTCTTATTATTATCAATCTAACTCATATTATTAGCCATATTATGCTTATATGATCGATAGAACGACAATTACTCTACTTATTACTCTGATTATTATTAATCTAACTCATATTATTAGCCATATTATGGTTATATGACCGGTAGAACGACAATTACTATACTTATTACTCTTATTATTATCAATCTAACTCATATTATTAGGCATATTATGCTTATATGATCATTAGGACGACAATTACTATACTCATTACTCTTATTATTATCAATCTAACTCATATTATTAGCCATATTATGCTTATATGATCGATAGAACGACAATTACTATACTTATTACTCTCATTATTATCAATCTAACTCATATTATTAACCATATTGTGCTTATATGATCGATAGAACGACAATAACTATACTTATTACTCTCATTATTATCAGTCTAACTCATATTATTAGCCATATTGTGCTTATATGATCGATAGAACGACAATTACTATACTCATTACTCTTATTATTATCAATCTAACTCATATTATTAGCCATATTATGCTTATATGAGCGATAGAACGACAATTACTATACTCATTACTCTTATTATTATCAATCTAACTCACATTATTAGCCATATTATGCTTATATGAACGATAGAACGACAATTACTATACTTATTACTCTCATTATTATCAATCTAACTCATATTATTAGCCATATTGTGCTTATATGATCGATAGAACGACAATTACTATACTTATTACACTCACTATTATCAATCTAGCTCATATTGTTAGCCATATTATGCTTATATGATCGATTGAACGACAATTACTATACTTATTACTCTTATTAATATCAATCTAACTCATATTATTAGCTATATTATGCTTATATGATCGATAGGACGACAATTACTATACTCATTGCTCTTATTATTATCAATCTAACTCATATTATTAGCCATATTATGCTTATATGATCGACAAGACGACAATTACTATACTCATTACTCTTATTATTATCAATCTAATTCGTATTATTAGCCATATTATGCTTATATGATCGATAGGACGACAATTACTATACCCATTACTCTTATTATTATCAATCTAACTCGTATTGTTAGCCATATTATGCTTATATGATCGATATAACGACAATTACTATACTTATTACACTCACTGTTATCAATCTAACTCATATTTTTAGCCATATTATGGTTATATGACCGATAGAACGACAATTACTATACTTATTACACTCACTATTATCAATCTAACTCATATTATTAGCCATATTATGCTTATATGATCGATAGGACGACAATTACTATACCCATTACTCTTATTATTATCAATTTAACTCATATTATTAGCCATATTATGGTTATATGACCGATAGAACGACAATTACTATACTTATTACTCTTATTATTGTCAATCTAACTCATATTATGAGCCATATTATGCTTATATGATCGATAGGACGACAATTACTATACTCATTGCTCTTATTATTATCAATCTAACTCATATTATTAGCCATATTATGCTTATATGATCGACAAGACGACAATTACTATACTCATTACTCTTATTATTATCAATCTAATTCGTATTATTAGCCATATTATGCTTATATGATCGATAGGACGACAATTACTATACCCATTACTCTTATTATTATCAATCTAACTCGTATTGTTAGCCATATTATGCTTATATGATCGATATAACGACAATTACTATACTTATTACACTCACTGTTATCAATCTAACTCATATTTTTAGCCATATTATGGTTATATGACCGATAGAACGACAATTACTATACTTATTACTCTTATTATTATCAATCTAACTCATATTATTAGCCATATTATGCTTATATGATCGATAGGACGCCAATTACTATACTCATTACTCTTATTATTATCAATCTAACTCATATTATTAGCCATATTATGGTTATATGACCGATAGAACGACAATTACTATACTCATTACTCTTATTATTATCAATCTAACTCATATTATTAGCCATATTATGCTTATATGATCGATAGAACGACAATTACTCTACTTATTACTCTGATTATTATTAATCTAACTCATATTATTAGCCATATTATGGTTATATGACCGGTAGAACGACAATTACTATACTTATTACTCTTATTATTATCAATCTAACTCATATTATTAGCCATATTATGCTTATATGATCGACAGGACGACAATTACTATACTCATTACTCTTATTATTATCAATCTAACTCATATTATTAGGCATATTATGCTTATATGATCATTAGGACGACAATTACTATACTCATTACTCTTATTATTATCAATCTAACTCATATTATTAGCCATATTATGCTTATATGATCGATAGAACGACAATTACTATACTTATTACTCTCATTATTATCAATCTAACTCATATTATTAACCATATTGTGCTTATATGATCGATAGAACGACAATAACTATACTTATTACTCTCATTATTATCAGTCTAACTCATATTATTAGCCATATTGTGCTTATATGATCGATAGAACGACAATTACTATACTCATTACTCTTATTATTATCAATCTAACTCATATTATTAGCCATATTATGCTTATATGAGCGATAGAACGACAATTACTATACTCATTACTCTTATTATTATCAATCTAACTCACATTATTAGCCATATTATGCTTATATGAACGATAGAACGATAATTACTATACTTATTACTCTCATTATTATCAATCTAACTCATATTATTAGCCATATTGTGCTTATATGATCGATAGAACGACAATTACTATACTTATTACACTCACTATTATCAATCTAGCTCATATTGTTAGCCATATTATGCTTATATGATCGATTCAACGACAATTACTATACTTATTACTCTTATTAATATCAATCTAACTCATATTATTAGCTATATTATGCTTATATGATCGATAGGACGACAATTACTATACTCATTGCTCTTATTATTATCAATCTAACTCATATTATTAGCCATATTATGCTTATATGATCGACAAGAGGACAATTACTATACTCATTACTCTTATTATTATCAATCTAATTCGTATTATTAGCCATATTATGCTTATATGATCGATAGGACGACAATTACTATACCCATTACTCTTATTATTATCAATCTAACTCGTATTGTTAGCCATATTATGCTTATATGATCGATATAACGACAATTACTATACTTATTACACTCACTGTTATCAATCTAACTCATATTTTTAGCCATATTATGGTTATATGACCGATAGAACGACAATTACTATACTTATTACACTCACTATTATCAATCTAACTCATATTATTAGCCATATTATGCTTATATGATCGATAGGACGACAATTACTATACCCATTACTCTTATTATTATCAATTTAACTCATATTATTAGCCATATTATGGTTATATGACCGATAGAACGACAATTACTATACTTATTACTCTTATTATTGTCAATCTAACTCATATTATTAGCCATATTATGCTTATATGATCGATAGGACGACAATTACTATACTCATTGCTCTTATTATTATCAATCTAACTCATATTATTAGCCATATTATGCTTATATGATCGACAAGACGACAATTACTATACTCATTACTCTTATTATTATCAATCTAACTCATATTATTAGGCATATTATGCTTATATGATCATTAGGACGACAATTACTATACTCATTACTCTTATTATTATCAATCTAACTCATATTATTAGCCATATTATGCTTATATGATCGATAGAACGACAATTACTATACTTATTACTCTCATTATTATCAATCTAACTCATATTATTAACCATATTGTGCTTATATGATCGATAGAACGACAATAACTATACTTATTACTCTCATTATTATCAGTCTAACTCATATTATTAGCCATATTGTGCTTATATGATCGATAGAACGACAATTACTATACTCATTACTCTTATTATTATCAATCTAACTCATATTATTAGCCATATTATGCTTATATGATCGATAGAACGACAATTACTATACTCATTACTCTTATTATTATCAATCTAATTCGTATTATTAGCCATATTATGCTTATATGATCGATAGGACGACAATTACTATACCCATTACTCTTATTATTATCAATCTAACTCGTATTGTTAGCCATATTATGCTTATATGATCGATATAACGACAATTACTATACTTATTACACTCACTGTTATCAATCTAACTCATATTTTTAGCCATATTATGGTTATATGACCGATAGAGCGACAATTACTATACTTATTACACTCACTATTATCAATCTAACTCATATTATTAGCCATGTTATGCTTATATGATCGATAGGACGCCAATTACTATACTCATTACTCTTATTATTATCAATCTAACTCATATTATTAGCCATATTATGGTTATATGACCGATAGAACGACAATTACTATACTTATTACTCTTATTATTGTCAATCTAACTCATATTATTAGCCATATTATGCTTATATGATCGATAGGACGACAATTACTATACTCATTACTCTTATTATTATCAATCTAACTCATATTATTAGCCATATTATGCTTATATGATCGGTAGAACGACAATTACCATACTTATTGCTCTCATTATTATCAATCTAACTCATATTATTAGCCATATTATGCTTATATGATCGGTAGAACGACAATTACCATACTTATTGCTCTCATTATTATCAATCTAACTCATAATATTAACCATATTATGCTTATATGATCGATAGAACGACAATTACTATACTCATTACTCTTATTACTATCAATCTAACTCATATTATTAGCCATATTATGGTTATATGACCGATAGAACGACAATTACTATACTTATTACTCTTATTATTATCAATCTAACTCATATCATTAGCCATATTATGGTTATATGACCGATAGAACGACAATTACTATACTTATTACTCTTATTATTATCAATCTAACTCATATTATTAGCCATATTATGCTTATATGATCGATAGGACGCCAATTACTATACTCATTACTCTTATTATTATCAATCTAACTCATATTATTAGCCATATTATGGTTATATGACCGATAGAACGACAATTACTATACTCATTACTCTTATTATTATCAATCTAACTCATATTATTAGCCATATTATGCTTATATGATCGATAGAACGACAATTACTCTACTTATTACTCTGATTATTATTAATCTAACTCATATTATTAGCCATATTATGGTTATATGACCGGTAGAACGACAATTACTATACTTATTACTCTTATTATTATCAATCTAACTCATATTATTAGGCATATTATGCTTATATGATCATTAGGACGACAATTACTAAACTCATTACTCTTATTATTATCAATCTAACTCATATTATTAGCCATATTATGCTTATATGATCGATAGAACGACAATTACTATACTTATTACTCTCATTATTATCAATCTAACTCATATTATTAACCATATTGTGCTTATATGATCGATAGAACGACAATAACTATACTTATTACTCTCATTATTATCAGTCTAACTCATATTATTAGCCATATTGTGCTTATATGATCGATAGAACGACAATTACTATACTCATTACTCTTATTATTATCAATCTAACTCATATTATTAGCCATATTATGCTTATATGAGCGATAGAACGACAATTACTATACTCATTACTCTTATTATTATCAATCTAACTCACATTATTAGCCATATTATGCTTATATGAACGATAGAACGACAATTACTATACTTATTACTCTCATTATTATCAATCTAACTCATATTATTAGCCATATTGTGCTTATATGATCGATAGAACGACAATTACTATACTTATTACACTCACTATTATCAATCTAGCTCATATTGTTAGCCATATTATGCTTATATGATCGATTGAACGACAATTACTATACTTATTACTCTTATTAATATCAATCTAACTCATATTATTAGCTATATTATGCTTATATGATCGATAGGACGACAATTACTATACTCATTGCTCTTATTATTATCAATCTAACTCATATTATTAGCCATATTATGCTTATATGATCGACAAGACGACAATTACTATACTCATTACTCTTATTATTATCAATCTAATTCGTATTATTAGCCATATTATGCTTATATGATCGATAGGACGACAATTACTATACCCATTACTCTTATTATTATCAATCTAACTCGTATTGTTAGCCATATTATGCTTATATGATCGATATAACGACAATTACTATACTTATTACACTCACTGTTATCAATCTAACTCATATTTTTAGCCATATTATGGTTATATGACCGATAGAACGACAATTACTATACTTATTACACTCACTATTATCAATCTAACTCATATTATTAGCCATATTATGCTTATATGATCGATAGGACGACAATTACTATACCCATTACTCTTATTATTATCAATTTAACTCATATTATTAGCCATATTATGGTTATATGACCGATAGAACGACAATTACTATACTTATTACTCTTATTATTGTCAATCTAACTCATATTATGAGCCATATTATGCTTATATGATCGATAGGACGACAATTACTATACTCATTGCTCTTATTATTATCAATCTAACTCATATTATTAGCCATATTATGCTTATATGATCGACAAGACGACAATTACTATACTCATTACTCTTATTATTATCAATCTAATTCGTATTATTAGCCATATTATGCTTATATGATCGATAGGACGACAATTACTATACCCATTACTCTTATTATTATCAATTTAACTCATATTATTAGCCATATTATGGTTATATGACCGATAGAACGACAATTACTATACTTATTACTCTTATTATTGTCAATCTAACTCATATTATTAGCCATATTATGCTTATATGATCGATAGGATGACAATTACTATACTCATTACTCTTATTATTATCAATCTAACTCATATTATTAGCCATATTATGCTTATATGATCGGTAGAACGACAATTACTATACTTATTGCTCTCATTATTATCAATCTAACTCATATTATTAGCCATATTGTGCTTATATGATCGATAGAACGATAATTACTATACTTATTACACTCACTATTATCAATCTAACTCATATTATTAGCCATATTATGGTTATATAACCGATAGAACGACAATTACTATACTTATTACTCTTATTAATATCAATCTAACTCATATTATTAGCCATATTATGCTTATATGATCGATAGGACGACAATTACTATAATCATTACTCTTATTATTATCAATCTAACTCATATTATTAGCCATATTATGCTTATATGATCGATAGAACGACAATTACTATACTTATTACTCCCATTATTATCAATCTAACTCATATTATTAACCATATTGTGCTTATATGATCGATAGAACGACAATTACTATACTTATTACTCTTATTATTATCAATCTAACTCATATTATTAGCCATATTATGCTTATATGATCGATAGAACGGCAATTACTATACTCATTACTCTTATTATTATCAATCTAACTCATATTATTAGCCATATTATGCTTATATGATCGATAGAACGACAATTACTATACTCATAACTCTTATTATTATCAATCTAACTCACATTATTAGCCATATTATGCTTATATGATCGATAGAACGACAATTACTATACTTATTACTCTCATTATTATCAATCTAACTCATATTATTAGCCATATTGTGCTTATATGATCGATAGAACGACAATTACTATACTTATTACACTCACTATTATCAATCTAACTCATATTGTTAGCCATATTATGCTTATATGATCGATTGAACGACAATTACTATACTTATTACTCTTACTAATATCAATCTAACTCATATTATTAGCTATATTGTGCTTATATGATCGATAGGACGACAATTACTATACTCATTGCTCTTATTATTATCAATCTAACTCATATTATTAGCCATATTATGCTTATATGATCGACAAGACGACAATTACTATACTCATTACTCCTATTATTATCAATCTAATTCGTATTATTAGCCATATTATGCTTATATGATCGATAGGACGACAATTACTATACCCATTACTCTTATTATTATCAATCTAACTCGTATTGTTAGCCATATTATGCTTATATGATCGATATAACGATAATTGCTATACTTATTACACTCACTGTTATCAATCTAACTCATATTTTTAGCCATATTATGGTTATATGACCGATAGAACGACAATTACTATACTTATTACACTCACTATTATCAATCTAACTCATATTATTAGCCATATTATGCTTATATGATCGATAGGACGACAATTACTATACCCATTACTCTTATTATTATCAATTTAACTCATATTATTAGCCATATTATGGTTATATGACCGATAGAACGACAATTACTATACTTATTACTCTTATTATTGTCAATCTAACTCATATTATTAGCCATATTATGCTTATATGATCGATAGGATGACAATTACTATACTCATTACTCTTATTATTATCAATCTAACTCATATTATTAGCCATATTATGCTTATATGATCGGTAGAACGACAATTACTATACTTATTGCTCTCATTATTATCAATCTAACTCATATTATTAGCCATATTGTGCTTATATGATCTATAGAACGATAATTACTATACTTATTACACTCACTATTATCAATCTAACTCATATTATTAGCCATATTATGGTTATATAACCGATAGAACGACAGTTACTATACTTATTACTCTTATTAATATCAATCTAACTCATATTATTAGCCATATTATGCTTATATGATCGATAGGACGACAATTACTATACTCATTACTCTTATTATTATCAATCTAACTCATATTATTAGCCATATTATGCTTATATGATCGATAGAACGACAATTACTATACTTATTACTCCCATTATTATCAATCTAACTCATATTATTAACCATATTGTGCTTATATGATCGATAGAACGACAATTACTATACTTATTACTCCCATTATTATCAATCTAACTCATATTATTAACCATATTGTGCTTATATGATCGATAGAACGACAATTACTATACGTATTACTCTCATTATTATCAATCTAACTCATATTATTAGCCATATTATGCTTATATGATCGATAGAACGGCAATTACTATACTCATTACTCTTATTATTATCAATCTAACTCATATTATTAGCCATATTATGCTTATATGATCGATAGAACGACAATTACTATACTCATTACTCTTATTATTATCAATCTAACTCATATTATTAGCCATATTATGCTTATATGATCGATAGAACGACAATTACTATACTCATTACTCTTATTATTATCAATCTAACTCACATTATTAGCCATATTGTGCTTATATGATCTATAGAACGATAATTACTATACTTATTACACTCACTATTATCAATCTAACTCATATTATTAGCCATATTATGGTTATATAACCGATAGAACGACAATTACTATACTTATTACTCTTATTAATATCAATCTAACTCATATTATTAGCCATATTATGCTTATATGATCGATAGAACGACAATTACTATACTCATTACTCTTATTATTATCAATCTAACTCATATTATTAGCCATATTATGCTTATATGATCGATTGAACGACAATTACTGTACCTATTACTCTTATTAATATCAATCTAACTCATATTATTAGCTATATTATGCTTATATGATCGATAGGACGACAATTACTATACTCATTGCTCTTATTATTATCAATCTAACTCATATTATTAGCCATATTATGCTTATATGATCGACAAGACGACAATTACTATACTCATTACTCTTATTATTATCAATCTAATTCGTATTATTAGCCACATTATGCTTATATGATCGATAGGACGACAATTACTATACCCATTACTCTTATTATTATCAATCTAACTCGTATTGTTAGCCATATTATGCTTATATGATCGATATAACGACAATTACTATACTTATTACACTCACTGTTATCAATCTAACTCATATTTTTAGCCATATTATGGTTATATGACCGATAGAACGACAATTACAATACTTATTACACTCACTATTATCAATCTAACTCATATTATTAGCCATATTATGCTTATATGATCGATAGGACGACAATTACTATACCCATTACTCTGATTATTATCAATTTAACTCATATTATTAGGCATATTATGCTTATATGATCATTAGGACGACAATTACTATACTCATTACTCTTATTATTATCAATCTAACTCATATTATTAGCCATATTATGCTTATATGATCGATAGAACGACAATTACTATACTCATTACTCTTATTATTATCAATCTAATTCGTATTATTAGCCATATTATGCTTATATGATCGATAGGACGACAATTACTATACCCATTACTCTTATTATTATGAATCTAACTCGTATTGTTAGCCATATTATGCTTATATGATCGATATAACGACAATTACTATACATATTACACTCACTGTTATCAATCTAACTCATATTTTTAGCCATATTATGGTTATATGACCGATAGAGCGACAATTACTATACTTATTACACTCACTATTATCAATCTAACTCATATTATTAGCCATGTTATGCTTATATGATCGATAGGACGCCAATTACTATACTCATTACTCTTATTATTATCAATCTAACTCATATTATTAGCCATATTATGGTTATATGACCGGTAGAACGACAATTACTATACTTATTACTATTATTATTATCAATCTAACTCATATTATTAGCCATATTATGCTTATATGATCGACAGGACGACAATTACTATACTCATTACTCTTATTATTATCAATCTAACTCATATTATTAGGCATATTATGCTTATATGATCATTAGGACGACAATTACTATACTCATTACTCTTATTATTATCAATCTAACTCATATTATTAGCCATATTATGCTTATATGATCGATAGAACGACAATTACTATACTTATTACTCTCATTATTATCAATCTAACTCATATTATTAACCATATTGTGCTTATATGATCGATAGAACGACAATAACTATACTTATTACTCTCATTATTATCAGTCTAACTCATATTATTAGCCATATTGTGCTTATATGATCGATAGAACGACAATTACTATACTCATTACTCTTATTATTATCAATCTAACTCATATTATTAGCCATATTATGCTTATATGATCGATAGAACGACAATTACTATACTCATTACTCTTATTATTATCAATCTAACTCACATTATTAGCCATATTATGCTTATATGAACGATAGAACGACAATTACTATACTTATTACTCTCATTATTATCAATCTAACTCATATTATTAGCCATATTGTGCTTATATGATCGATAGAACGACAATTACTATACTTATTACACTCACTATTATCAATCTAGCTCATATTGTTAGCCATATTATACTTATATGATCGATTGAACGACAATTACTATACTTATTACTCTTATTAATATCAATCTAACTCATATTATTAGCTATATTATGCTTATATGATCGATAGGACGACAATTAGTATACTCATTGCTCTTATTATTATCAATCTAACTCATATTATTAGCCATATTATGCTTATATGATCGATAGAACGACAATTACTCTACTTATTACTCTGATTATTATTAATCTAACTCATATTATTAGCCATATTATGGTTATATGACCGGTAGAACGACAATTACTATACTTATTACTCTTATTATTATCAATCTAACTCATATTATTAGCCATATTATGCTTATATGATCGACAGGACGACAATTACTATACTCATTACTCTTATTATTATCAATCTAACTCATATTATTAGGCATATTATGCTTATATGATCATTAGGACGACAATTACTATACTCATTACTCTTATTATTATCAATCTAACTCATATTATTAGCCATATTATGCTTATATGATCGATAGAACGACAATTACTATACTTATTACTCTCATTATTATCAATCTAACTCATATTATTAACCATATTGTGCTTATATGATCGATAGAACGACAATAACTATACTTATTACTCTCATTATTATCAGTCTAACTCATATTATTAGCCATATTGTGCTTATATGATCGATAGAACGACAATTACTATACTCATTACTCTTATTATTATCAATCTAACTCATATTATTAGCCATATTATGCTTATATGATCGATAGAACGACAATTACTATACTCATTACTCTTATTATTATCAATCTAATTCGTATTATTAGCCATATTATGCTTATATGATCGATTGGACGACAATTACTATACCCATTACTCTTATTATTATCAATCTAACTCGTATTGTTAGCCATATTATGCTTATATGATCGATATAACGACAATTACTATACTTATTACACTCACTGTTATCAATCTAACTCATATTTTTAGCCATATTATGGTTATATGACCGATAGAGCGACAATTACTATACTTATTACACTCACTATTATCAATCTAACTCATATTATTAGCCATGTTATGCTTATATGATCGATAGGACGCCAATTACTATACTCATTACTCTTATTATTATCAATCTAACTCATATTATTAGCCATATTATGGTTATATGACCGATAGAACGACAATTACTATACTTATTACTCTTATTATTGTCAATCTAACTCATATTATTAGCCATATTATGCTTATATGATCGATAGGACGACAATTACTATACTCATTACTCTTATTATTATCAATCTAACTCATATTATTAGCCATATTATGCTTATATGATCGGTAGAACGACAATTACCATACTTATTGCTCTCATTATTATCAATCTAACTCATATTATTAGCCATATTATGCTTATATGATCGATAGAACGACAATTACTATACTCATTACTCTTATTACTATCAATCTAACTCATATTATTAGCCATATTATGGTTATATGACCGATAGAACGACAATTACTATACTTATTACTCTTATTATTATCAATCTAACTCATATCATTAGCCATATTATGGTTATATGACCGATAGAACGACAATTACTATACTTATTACTCTTATTATTATCAATCTAACTCATATTATTAGCCATATTATGCTTATATGATCGATAGGACGCCAATTACTATACTCATTACTCTTATTATTATCAATCTAACTCATATTATTAGCCATATTATGGTTATATGACCGATAGAACGACAATTACTATACTCATTACTCTTATTATTATCAATCTAACTCATATTATTAGCCATATTATGCTTATATGATCGATAGAACGACAATTACTCTACTTATTACTCTGATTATTATTAATCTAACTCATATTATTAGCCATATTATGGTTATATGACCGGTAGAACGACAATTACTATACTTATTACTCTTATTATTATCAATCTAACTCATATTATTAGGCATATTATGCTTATATGATCATTAGGACGACAATTACTATACTCATTACTCTTATTATTATCAATCTAACTCATATTATTAGCCATATTATGCTTATATGATCGATAGAACGACAATTACTATACTTATTACTCTCATTATTATCAATCTAACTCATATTATTAACCATATTGTGCTTATATGATCGATAGAACGACAATAACTATACTTATTACTCTCATTATTATCAGTCTAACTCATATTATTAGCCATATTGTGCTTATATGATCGATAGAACGACAATTACTATACTCATTACTCTTATTATTATCAATCTAACTCATATTATTAGCCATATTATGCTTATATGAGCGATAGAACGACAATTACTATACTCATTACTCTTATTATTATCAATCTAACTCACATTATTAGCCATATTATGCTTATATGAACGATAGAACGACAATTACTATACTTATTACTCTCATTATTATCAATCTAACTCATATTATTAGCCATATTGTGCTTATATGATCGATAGAACGACAATTACTATACTTATTACACTCACTATTATCAATCTAGCTCATATTGTTAGCCATATTATGCTTATATGATCGATTGAACGACAATTACTATACTTATTACTCTTATTAATATCAATCTAACTCATATTATTAGCTATATTATGCTTATATGATCGATAGGACGACAATTACTATACTCATTGCTCTTATTATTATCAATCTAACTCATATTATTAGCCATATTATGCTTATATGATCGACAAGACGACAATTACTATACTCATTACTCTTATTATTATCAATCTAATTCGTATTATTAGCCATATTATGCTTATATGATCGATAGGACGACAATTACTATACCCATTACTCTTATTATTATCAATCTAACTCGTATTGTTAGCCATATTATGCTTATATGATCGATATAACGACAATTACTATACTTATTACACTCACTGTTATCAATCTAACTCATATTTTTAGCCATATTATGGTTATATGACCGATAGAACGACAATTACTATACTTATTACACTCACTATTATCAATCTAACTCATATTATTAGCCATATTATGCTTATATGATCGATAGGACGACAATTACTATACCCATTACTCTTATTATTATCAATTTAACTCATATTATTAGCCATATTATGGTTATATGACCGATAGAACGACAATTACTATACTTATTACTCTTATTATTGTCAATCTAACTCATATTATGAGCCATATTATGCTTATATGATCGATAGGACGACAATTACTATACTCATTGCTCTTATTATTATCAATCTAACTCATATTATTAGCCATATTATGCTTATATGATCGACAAGACGACAATTACTATACTCATTACTCTTATTATTATCAATCTAATTCGTATTATTAGCCATATTATGCTTATATGATCGATAGGACGACAATTACTATACCCATTACTCTTATTATTATCAATTTAACTCATATTATTAGCCATATTATGGTTATATGACCGATAGAACGACAATTACTATACTTATTACTCTTATTATTGTCAATCTAACTCATATTATTAGCCATATTATGCTTATATGATCGATAGGATGACAATTACTATACTCATTACTCTTATTATTATCAATCTAACTCATATTATTAGCCATATTATGCTTATATGATCGGTAGAACGACAATTACTATACTTATTGCTCTCATTATTATCAATCTAACTCATATTATTAGCCATATTGTGCTTATATGATCGATAGAACGATAATTACTATACTTATTACACTCACTATTATCAATCTAACTCATATTATTAGCCATATTATGGTTATATAACCGATAGAACGACAATTACTATACTTATTACTCTTATTAATATCAATCTAACTCATATTATTAGCCATATTATGCTTATATGATCGATAGGACGACAATTACTATAATCATTACTCTTATTATTATCAATCTAACTCATATTATTAGCCATATTATGCTTATATGATCGATAGAACGACAATTACTATACTTATTACTCCCATTATTATCAATCTAACTCATATTATTAACCATATTGTGCTTATATGATCGATAGAACGACAATTACTATACTTATTACTCTTATTATTATCAATCTAACTCATATTATTAGCCATATTATGCTTATATGATCGATAGAACGGCAATTACTATACTCATTACTCTTATTATTATCAATCTAACTCATATTATTAGCCATATTATGCTTATATGATCAATTGAACGACAATTACTATACTCATTACTCTTATTATTATCAATCTAACTCATATAATTAGCCATATTATGCTTATATGATCGATAGAACGACAATTACTATACTTATTACTCTCATTATTATCAATCTAACTCATATTATTAACCATATTGTGCTTATATGATCGATAGAACGACAATTACTATACTTATTACTCTCATTATTATCAGTCTAACTCATATTATTAGCCATATTGTGCTTATATGATCGATAGAACGACAATTACTATACTCATTACTCTTATTATTATCAATCTAACTCATATTATTAGCCATATTATGCTTATATGATCGATAGAACGACAATTACTATACTCATAACTCTTATTATTATCAATCTAACTCACATTATTAGCCATATTATGCTTATATGATCGATAGAACGACAATTACTATACTTATTACTCTCATTATTATCAATCTAACTCATATTATTAGCCATATTGTGCTTATATGATCGATAGAACGACAATTACTATACTTATTACACTCACTATTATCAATCTAACTCATATTGTTAGCCATATTATGCTTATATGATCGATTGAACGACAATTACTATACTTATTACTCTTACTAATATCAATCTAACTCATATTATTAGCTATATTGTGCTTATATGATCGATAGGACGACAATTACTATACTCATTGCTCTTATTATTATCAATCTAACTCATATTATTAGCCATATTATGCTTATATGATCGACAAGACGACAATTACTATACTCATTACTCCTATTATTATCAATCTAATTCGTATTATTAGCCATATTATGCTTATATGATCGATAGGACGACAATTACTATACCCATTACTCTTATTATTATCAATCTAACTCGTATTGTTAGCCATATTATGCTTATATGATCGATATAACGATAATTGCTATACTTATTACACTCACTGTTATCAATCTAACTCATATTTTTAGCCATATTATGGTTATATGACCGATAGAACGACAATTACTATACTTATTACACTCACTATTATCAATCTAACTCATATTATTAGCCATATTATGCTTATATGATCGATAGGACGACAATTACTATACCCATTACTCTTATTATTATCAATTTAACTCATATTATTAGCCATATTATGGTTATATGACCGATAGAACGACAATTACTATACTTATTACTCTTATTATTGTCAATCTAACTCATATTATTAGCCATATTATGCTTATATGATCGATAGGATGACAATTACTATACTCATTACTCTTATTATTATCAATCTAACTCATATTATTAGCCATATTATGCTTATATGATCGGTAGAACGACAATTACTATACTTATTGCTCTCATTATTATCAATCTAACTCATATTATTAGCCATATTGTGCTTATATGATCTATAGAACGATAATTACTATACTTATTACACTCACTATTATCAATCTAACTCATATTATTAGCCATATTATGGTTATATAACCGATAGAACGACAATTACTATACTTATTACTCTTATTAATATCAATCTAACTCATATTATTAGCCATATTATGCTTATATGATCGATAGGACGACAATTACTATACTCATTACTCTTATTATTATCAATCTAACTCATATTATTAGCCATATTATGCTTATATGATCGATAGAACGACAATTACTATACTTATTACTCCCATTATTATCAATCTAACTCATATTATTAACCATATTGTGCTTATATGATCGATAGAACGACAATTACTATACTTATTACTCCCATTATTATCAATCTAACTCATATTATTAACCATATTGTGCTTATATGATCGATAGAACGACAATTACTATACGTATTACTCTCATTATTATCAATCTAACTCATATTATTAGCCATATTATGCTTATATGATCGATAGAACGGCAATTACTATACTCATTACTCTTATTATTATCAATCTAACTCATATTATTAGCCATATTATGCTTATATGATCGATAGAACGACAATTACTATACTCATTACTCTTATTATTATCAATCTAACTCATATTATTAGCCATATTATGCTTATATGATCGATAGAACGACAATTACTATACTCATTACTCTTATTATTATCAATCTAACTCACATTATTAGCCATATTGTGCTTATATGATCTATAGAACGATAATTACTATACTTATTACACTCACTATTATCAATCTAACTCATATTATTAGCCATATTATGGTTATATAACCGATAGAACGACAATTACTATACTTATTACTCTTATTAATATCAATCTAACTCATATTATTAGCCATATTATGCTTATATGATCGATAGAACGACAATTACTATACTCATTACTCTTATTATTATCAATCTAACTCATATTATTAGCCATATTATGCTTATATGATCGATTGAACGACAATTACTGTACCTATTACTCTTATTAATATCAATCTAACTCATATTATTAGCTATATTATGCTTATATGATCGATAGGACGACAATTACTATACTCATTGCTCTTATTATTATCAATCTAACTCATATTATTAGCCATATTATGCTTATATGATCGACAAGACGACAATTACTATACTCATTACTCTTATTATTATCAATCTAATTCGTATTATTAGCCACATTATGCTTATATGATCGATAGGACGACAATTACTATACCCATTACTCTTATTATTATCAATCTAACTCGTATTGTTAGCCATATTATGCTTATATGATCGATATAACGACAATTACTATACTTATTACACTCACTGTTATCAATCTAACTCATATTTTTAGCCATATTATGGTTATATGACCGATAGAACGACAATTACAATACTTATTACACTCACTATTATCAATCTAACTCATATTATTAGCCATATTATGCTTATATGATCGATAGGACGACAATTACTATACCCATTACTCTGATTATTATCAATTTAACTCATATTATTAGGCATATTATGCTTATATGATCATTAGGACGACAATTACTATACTCATTACTCTTATTATTATCAATCTAACTCATATTATTAGCCATATTATGCTTATATGATCGATAGGATGACAATTACTATACTCATTACTCTTATTATTATCAATCTAACTCATATTATTAGCCATATTATGCTTATATGATCGGTAGAACGACAATTACTATACTTATTACTCTTATTATTATCAATCTAACTCATATTATTAGCCATATTATGCTTATATGATCGATAGGACGCCAATTACTATACTCATTACTCTTATTATTATCAATCTAACTCATATTATTAGCCATATTATGGTTATATGACCGATAGAACGACAATTACTATACTCATTACTCTTATTATTATCAATCTAACTCATATTATTAGCCATATTATGCTTATATGATCGATAGAACGACAATTACTCTACTTATTACTCTGATTATTATTAATCTAACTCATATTATTAGCCATATTATGGTTATATGACCGGTAGAACGACAATTACTATACTTATTACTCTTATTATTATCAATCTAACTCATATTATTAGCCATATTATGCTTATATGATCGACAGGACGACAATTACTATACTCATTACTCTTATTATTATCAATCTAACTCATATTATTAGGCATATTATGCTTATATGATCATTAGGACGACAATTACTATACTCATTACTCTTATTATTATCAATCTAACTCATATTATTAGCCATATTATGCTTATATGATCGATAGAACGACAATTACTATACTTATTACTCTCATTATTATCAATCTAACTCATATTATTAACCATATTGTGCTTATATGATCGATAGAACGACAATAACTATACTTATTACTCTCATTATTATCAGTCTAACTCATATTATTAGCCATATTGTGCTTATATGATCGATAGAACGACAATTACTATACTCATTACTCTTATTATTATCAATCTAACTCATATTATTAGCCATATTATGCTTATATGATCGATAGAACGACAATTACTATACTCATTACTCTTATTATTATCAATCTAACTCACATTATTAGCCATATTATGCTTATATGAACGATAGAACGACAATTACTATACTTATTACTCTCATTATTTTCAATCTAACTCATATTATTAGCCATATTGTGCTTATATGATCGATAGAACGACAATTACTATACTTATTACACTCACTATTATCAATCTAGCTCATATTGTTAGCCATATTATGCTTATATGATCGATTGAACGACAATTACTATACTTATTACTCTTATTAATATCAATCTAACTCATATTATTAGCTATATTATGCTTATATGATCGATAGGACGACAATTACTATACTCATTGCTCTTATTATTATCAATCTAACTCATATTATTAGCCATATTATGCTTATATGATCGACAAGACGACAATTACTATACTCATTACTCTTATTATTATCAATCTAATTCGTATTATTAGCCATATTATGCTTATATGATCGATAGGACGACAATTACTATACCCATTACTCTTATTATTATCAATCTAACTCGTATTGTTAGTCATATTATGCTTATATGATCGATATAACGACAATTACTATACTTATTACACTCACTGTTATCAATCTAACTCATATTTTTAGCCATATTATGGTTATATGACCGATAGAACGACAATTACTATACTTATTACACTCACTATTATCAATCTAACTCATATTATTAGCCATATTATGCTTATATGATCGATAGGACGACAATTACTATACCCATTACTCTTATTATTATCAATTTAACTCATATTATTAGCCATATTATGGTTATATGACCGATAGAACGACAATTACTATACTTATTACTCTTATTATTGTCAATCTAACTCATATTATTAGCCATATTATGCTTATATGATCGATAGGACGACAATTACTATACTCATTGCTCTTATTATTATCAATCTAACTCATATTATTAGCCATATTATGCTTATATGATCGATAGGACGCCAATTACTATACTCATTACTCTTATTATTATCAATCTAACTCATATTATTAGCCATATTATGGTTATATGACCGATAGAACGACAATTACTATACTCATTACTCTTATTATTATCAATCTAACTCATATTATTAGCCATATTATGCTTATATGATCGATAGAACGACAATTACTCTACTTATTACTCTGATTATTATTAATCTAACTCATATTATTAGCCATATTATGGTTATATGACCGGTAGAACGACAATTACTATACTTATTACACTCACTATTATCAATCTAACTCATATTATTAGCCATATTATGCTTATATGATCGATAGGACGACAATTACTATACCCATTACTCTTATTATTATCAATTTAACTCATATTATTAGCCATATTATGGTTATATGACCGATAGAACGACAATTACTATACTTATTACTCTTATTATTGTCAATCTAACTCATATTATTAGCCATATTATGCTTATATGATCGATAGGACGACAATTACTATACTCATTGCTCTTATTATTATCAATCTAACTCATATTATTAGCCATATTATGCTTATATGATCGATAGAACGACAATTACTATACTTATTACACTCACTATTATCAATCTAGCTCATATTGTTAGCCATATTATGCTTATATGATCGATTGAACGACAATTACTATACTTATTACTCTTATTAATATCAATCTAACTCATATTATTAGCTATATTATGCTTATATGATCGATAGGACGACAATTACTATACTTATTACACTCACTATTATCAATCTAACTCATATTATTAGCCATATTATGCTTATATGATCGATAGGACGACAATTACTATACCCATTACTCTTATTATTATCAATTTAACTCATATTATTAGCCATATTATGGTTATATGACCGATAGAACGACAATTACTATACTTATTACTCTTATTATTGTCAATCTAACTCATATTATTAGCCATATTATGCTTATATGATCGATAGGACGACAATTACTATACTCATTGCTCTTATTATTATCAATCTAACTCATATTATTAGCCATATTATGCTTATATGATCGATAGGACGCCAATTACTATACTCATTACTCTTATTATTATCAATCTAACTCATATTATTAGCCATATTATGGTTATATGACCGATAGAACGACAATTACTATACTCATTACTCTTATTATTATCAATCTAACTCATATTATTAGCCATATTATGCTTATATGATCATTAGGACGACAATTACTATACTCATTACTCTTATTACTATCAATCTAACTCGTATTGTTAGCCATATTATGCTTATATGATCGATATAACGACAATTACTATACTTATTACACTCACTGTTATCAATCTAACTCATATTTTTAGCCATATTATGGTTATATGACCGATAGAACGACAATTACTATACTTATTACTCTTATTATTATCAATCTAACTCATATTATTAGCCATATTATGCTTATATGATCGATAGGACGACAATTACTATACCCATTACTCTTATTATTATCAATTTAACTCATATTATTAGCCATATTATGGTTATATGACCGATAGAACGACAATTACTATACTTATTACTCTTATTATTGTCAATCTAACTCATATTATTAGCCATATTATGCTTATATGATCGATAGGACGACAATTACTATGCTCATTGCTCTTATTATTATCAATCTAACTCATATTATTAGCCATATTATGCTTATATGATCGACAAGACGACAATTACTATACTCATTACTCTTATTATTATCAATCTAATTCGTATTATTAGCCATATTATGCTTATATGATCGATAGGACGACAATTACTATACCCATTACTCTTATTATTATCAATCTAACTCGTATTGTTAGCCATATTATGCTTATATGATCGATATAACGACAATTACTATACTTATTACACTCACTGTTATCAATCTAACTCATATTTTTAGCCATATTATGGTTATATGACCGATAGAACGACAATTACTATACTTATTACTCTTATTATTATCAATCTAACTCATATTATTAGCCATATTATGCTTATATGATCGATAGGACGCCAATTACTATACTCATTACTCTTATTATTATCAATCTAACTCATATTATTAGCCATATTATGGTTATATGACCGATAGAACGACAATTACTATACTCATTACTCTTATTATTATCAATCTAACTCATATTATTAGCCATATTATGCTTATATGATCGATAGAACGACAATTACTCTACTTATTACTCTGATTATTATTAATCTAACTCATATTATTAGCCATATTATGGTTATATGACCGGTAGAACGACAATTACTATACTTATTACTCTTATTATTATCAATCTAACTCATATTATTAGCCATATTATGCTTATATGATCGACAGGACGACAATTACTATACTCATTACTCTTATTATTATCAATCTAACTCATATTATTAGGCATATTATGCTTATATGATCATTAGGACGACAATTACTATACTCATTACTCTTATTATTATCAATCTAACTCATATTATTAGCCATATTATGCTTATATGATCGATAGAACGACAATTACTATACTTATTACTCTCATTATTATCAATCTAACTCATATTATTAACCATATTGTGCTTATATGATCGATAGAACGACAATAACTATACTTATTACTCTCATTATTATCAGTCTAACTCATATTATTAGCCATATTGTGCTTATATGATCGATAGAACGACAATTACTATACTCATTACTCTTATTATTATCAATCTAACTCATATTATTAGCCATATTATGCTTATATGATCGATAGAACGACAATTACTATACTCATTACTCTTATTATTATCAATCTAACTCACATTATTAGCCATATTATGCTTATATGAACGATAGAACGACAATTACTATACTTATTACTCTCATTATTTTCAATCTAACTCATATTATTAGCCATATTGTGCTTATATGATCGATAGAACGACAATTACTATACTTATTACACTCACTATTATCAATCTAGCTCATATTGTTAGCCATATTATGCTTATATGATCGATTGAACGACAATTACTATACTTATTACTCTTATTAATATCAATCTAACTCATATTATTAGCTATATTATGCTTATATGATCGATAGGACGACAATTACTATACTCATTGCTCTTATTATTATCAATCTAACTCATATTATTAGCCATATTATGCTTATATGATCGACAAGACGACAATTACTATACTCATTACTCTTATTATTATCAATCTAATTCGTATTATTAGCCATATTATGCTTATATGATCGATAGGACGACAATTACTATACCCATTACTCTTATTATTATCAATCTAACTCGTATTGTTAGTCATATTATGCTTATATGATCGATATAACGACAATTACTATACTTATTACACTCACTGTTATCAATCTAACTCATATTTTTAGCCATATTATGGTTATATGACCGATAGAACGACAATTACTATACTTATTACACTCACTATTATCAATCTAACTCATATTATTAGCCATATTATGCTTATATGATCGATAGGACGACAATTACTATACCCATTACTCTTATTATTATCAATTTAACTCATATTATTAGCCATATTATGGTTATATGACCGATAGAACGACAATTACTATACTTATTACTCTTATTATTGTCAATCTAACTCATATTATTAGCCATATTATGCTTATATGATCGATAGGACGACAATTACTATACTCATTGCTCTTATTATTATCAATCTAACTCATATTATTAGCCATATTATGCTTATATGATCGATAGGACGCCAATTACTATACTCATTACTCTTATTATTATCAATCTAACTCATATTATTAGCCATATTATGGTTATATGACCGATAGAACGACAATTACTATACTCATTACTCTTATTATTATCAATCTAACTCATATTATTAGCCATATTATGCTTATATGATCGATAGAACGACAATTACTCTACTTATTACTCTGATTATTATTAATCTAACTCATATTATTAGCCATATTATGGTTATATGACCGGTAGAACGACAATTACTATACTTATTACTCTTATTATTATCAATCTAACTCATATTATTAGCCATATTATGCTTATATGATCGATAGAACGACAATTACTATACTTATTACTCTCATTATTATCAATCTAACTCATATTATTAACCATATTGTGCTTATATGATCGATAGAACGACAATAACTATACTTATTACTCTCATTATTATCAGTCTAACTCATATTATTAGCCATATTGTGCTTATATGATCGATAGAACGACAATTACTATACTCATTACTCTTATTATTATCAATCTAACTCATATTATTAGCCATATTATGCTTATATGATCGATAGAACGACAATTACTATACTCATTACTCTTATTATTATCAATCTAACTCACATTATTAGCCATATTATGCTTATATGAACGATAGAACGACAATTACTATACTTATTACTCTCATTATTTTCAATCTAACTCATATTATTAGCCATATTGTGCTTATATGATCGATAGAACGACAATTACTATACTTATTACACTCACTATTATCAATCTAGCTCATATTGTTAGCCATATTATGCTTATATGATCGATTGAACGACAATTACTATACTTATTACTCTTATTAATATCAATCTAACTCATATTATTAGCTATATTATGCTTATATGATCGATAGGACGACAATTACTATACTCATTGCTCTTATTATTATCAATCTAACTCATATTATTAGCCATATTATGCTTATATGATCGACAAGACGACAATTACTATACTCATTACTCTTATTATTATCAATCTAATTCGTATTATTAGCCATATTATGCTTATATGATCGATAGGACGACAATTACTATACCCATTACTCTTATTATTATCAATCTAACTCGTATTGTTAGTCATATTATGCTTATATGATCGATATAACGACAATTACTATACTTATTACACTCACTGTTATCAATCTAACTCATATTTTTAGCCATATTATGGTTATATGACCGATAGAACGACAATTACTATACTTATTACACTCACTATTATCAATCTAACTCATATTATTAGCCATATTATGCTTATATGATCGATAGGACGACAATTACTATACCCATTACTCTTATTATTATCAATTTAACTCATATTATTAGCCATATTATGGTTATATGACCGATAGAACGACAATTACTATACTTATTACTCTTATTATTGTCAATCTAACTCATATTATTAGCCATATTATGCTTATATGATCGATAGGACGACAATTACTATACTCATTGCTCTTATTATTATCAATCTAACTCATATTATTAGCCATATTATGCTTATATGATCGATAGGACGCCAATTACTATACTCATTACTCTTATTATTATCAATCTAACTCATATTATTAGCCATATTATGGTTATATGACCGATAGAACGACAATTACTATACTCATTACTCTTATTATTATCAATCTAACTCATATTATTAGCCATATTATGCTTATATGATCGATAGAACGACAATTACTCTACTTATTACTCTGATTATTATTAATCTAACTCATATTATTAGCCATATTATGGTTATATGACCGGTAGAACGACAATTACTATACTTATTACTCTTATTATTATCAATCTAACTCATATTATTAGCCATATTATGCTTATATGATCGACAGGACGACAATTACTATACTCATTACTCTTATTATTATCAATCTAACTCATATTATTAGGCATATTATGCTTATATGATCATTAGGACGACAATTACTATACTCATTACTCTTATTATTATCAATCTAACTCATATTATTAGCCATTTTATGCTTATATGATCGATAGAACGACAATTACTATACTTATTACTCTCATTATTATCAATCTAACTCATATTATTAACCATATTGTGCTTATATGATCGATAGAACGACAATAACTATACTTATTACTCTCATTATTATCGGTCTAACTCATATTATTAGCCATATTGTGCTTATATGATCGATAGGACGACAATTACTATACTCATTGCTCTTATTATTATCAATCTAACTCATATTATTAGCCATATTATGCTTATATGATCGACAAGACGACAATTACTATACTCATTACTCTTATTATTATCAATCTAATTCGTATTATTAGCCATATTATGCTTATATGATCGATAGGACGACAATTACTATACCCATTACTCTTATTATTATCAATCTAACTCGTATTGTTAGCCATATTATGCTTATATGATCGATATAACGACAATTACTATACTTATTACACTCACTGTTATCAATCTAACTCATATTTTTAGCCATATTATGGTTATATGACCGATAGAACGACAATTACTATACTTATTACACTCACTATTATCAATCTAACTCATATTATTAGCCATATTATGCTTATATGATCGATAGGACGACAATTACTATACCCATTACTCTTATTATTATCAATTTAACTCATATTATTAGCCATATTATGGTTATATGACCGATAGAACGACAATTACTATACTTATTACTCTTATTATAGTCAATCTAACTCATATTATTAGCCATATTATGCTTATATGATCGATAGGATGACAATTACTATACTCATTACTCTTATTATTATCAATCTAACTCATATTATTAGCCATTTTATGCTTATATGATCGGTAGAACGACAATTACTATACTTATTGCTCTCATTATTATCAATCTAACTCATATTATTAGCCATATTGTGCTTATATGATCGATAGAACGATAATTACTATACTTATTACACTCACTATTATCAATCTAACTCATATTATTAGCCATATTATGGTTATATAACCGATAGAACGACAATTACTATACTTATTACTCTTATTAATATCAATCTAACTCATATTATTAGCCATATTATGCTTATATGATCGATAGGACGACAATTACTATACTCATTACTCTTATTATTATCAATCTAACTCATATTGTTAGCCATATTATGCTTATATGATCGACAGGACGACAATTACTATACTCATTACTCTCATTATTATCAGTCTAACTCATATTATTAGCCATATTGTGCTTATATGATCGATAGAACGACAATTACTATACTCATTACTCTTATTATTATCAATCTAACTCATATTATTAGCCATATTATGCTTATATGATCGATAGAACGACAATTACTATACTCATAACTCTTATTATTATCAATCTAACTCACATTATTAGCCATATTATGCTTATATGATCGATAGAACGACAATTACTATACTTATTACTCTCATTATTATCAATCTAACTCATATTATTAGCCATATTGTGCTTATATGATCGATAGAACGACAATTACTATACTTATTACACTCACTATTATCAATCTAACTCATATTGTTAGCCATATTATGCTTATATGATCGATTGAACGACAATTACTATACTTATTACTCTTACTAATATCAATCTAACTCATATTATTAGCTATATTGTGCTTATATGATCGATAGGACGACAATTACTATACTCATTGCTCTTATTATTATCAATCTAACTCATATTATTAGCCATATTATGCTTATATGATCGACAAGACGACAATTACTATACTCATTACTCCTATTATTATCAATCTAATTCGTATTATTAGCCATATTATGCTTATATGATCGATAGGACGACAATTACTATACCCATTACTCTTATTATTATCAATCTAACTCGTATTGTTAGTCATATTATGCTTATATGATCGATATAACGACAATTACTATACTTATTACACTCACTGTTATCAATCTAACTCATATTTTTAGCCATATTATGGTTATATGACCGATAGAACGACAATTACTATACTTATTACACTCACTATTATCAATCTAACTCATATTATTAGCCATATTATGCTTATATGATCGATAGGACGACAATTACTATACCCATTACTCTTATTATTATCAATTTAACTCATATTATTAGCCATATTATGGTTATATGACCGATAGAACGACAATTACTATACTTATTACTCTTATTATTGTCAATCTAACTCATATTATTAGCCATATTATGCTTATATGATCGATAGGACGACAATTACTATACTCATTGCTCTTATTATTATCAATCTAACTCATATTATTAGCCATATTATGCTTATATGATCGATAGGACGCCAATTACTATACTCATTACTCTTATTATTATCAATCTAACTCATATTATTAGCCATATTATGGTTATATGACCGATAGAACGACAATTACTATACTCATTACTCTTATTATTATCAATCTAACTCATATTATTAGCCATATTATGCTTATATGATCGATAGAACGACAATTACTCTACTTATTACTCTGATTATTATTAATCTAACTCATATTATTAGCCATATTATGGTTATATGACCGGTAGAACGACAATTACTATACTTATTACTCTTATTATTATCAATCTAACTCATATTATTAGCCATATTATGCTTATATGATCGACAGGACGACAATTACTATACTCATTACTCTTATTATTATCAATCTAACTCATATTATTAGGCATATTATGCTTATATGATCATTAGGACGACAATTACTATACTCATTACTCTTATTATTATCAATCTAACTCATATTATTAGCCATTTTATGCTTATATGATCGATAGAACGACAATTACTATACTTATTACTCTCATTATTATCAATCTAACTCATATTATTAACCATATTGTGCTTATATGATCGATAGAACGACAATAACTATACTTATTACTCTCATTATTATCGGTCTAACTCATATTATTAGCCATATTGTGCTTATATGATCGATAGGACGACAATTACTATACTCATTGCTCTTATTATTATCAATCTAACTCATATTATTAGCCATATTATGCTTATATGATCGACAAGACGACAATTACTATACTCATTACTCTTATTATTATCAATCTAATTCGTATTATTAGCCATATTATGCTTATATGATCGATAGGACGACAATTACTATACCCATTACTCTTATTATTATCAATCTAACTCGTATTGTTAGCCATATTATGCTTATATGATCGATATAACGACAATTACTATACTTATTACACTCACTGTTATCAATCTAACTCATATTTTTAGCCATATTATGGTTATATGACCGATAGAACGACAATTACTATACTTATTACACTCACTATTATCAATCTAACTCATATTATTAGCCATATTATGCTTATATGATCGATAGGACGACAATTACTATACCCATTACTCTTATTATTATCAATTTAACTCATATTATTAGCCATATTATGGTTATATGACCGATAGAACGACAATTACTATACTTATTACTCTTATTATAGTCAATCTAACTCATATTATTAGCCATATTATGCTTATATGATCGATAGGATGACAATTACTATACTCATTACTCTTATTATTATCAATCTAACTCATATTATTAGCCATTTTATGCTTATATGATCGGTAGAACGACAATTACTATACTTATTGCTCTCATTATTATCAATCTAACTCATATTATTAGCCATATTGTGCTTATATGATCGATAGAACGATAATTACTATACTTATTACACTCACTATTATCAATCTAACTCATATTATTAGCCATATTATGGTTATATAACCGATAGAACGACAATTACTATACTTATTACTCTTATTAATATCAATCTAACTCATATTATTAGCCATATTATGCTTATATGATCGATAGGACGACAATTACTATACTCATTACTCTTATTATTATCAATCTAACTCATATTGTTAGCCATATTATGCTTATATGATCGACAGGACGACAATTACTATACTCATTACTCTCATTATTATCAGTCTAACTCATATTATTAGCCATATTGTGCTTATATGATCGATAGAACGACAATTACTATACTCATTACTCTTATTATTATCAATCTAACTCATATTATTAGCCATATTATGCTTATATGATCGATAGAACGACAATTACTATACTCATAACTCTTATTATTATCAATCTAACTCACATTATTAGCCATATTATGCTTATATGATCGATAGAACGACAATTACTATACTTATTACTCTCATTATTATCAATCTAACTCATATTATTAGCCATATTGTGCTTATATGATCGATAGAACGACAATTACTATACTTATTACACTCACTATTATCAATCTAACTCATATTGTTAGCCATATTATGCTTATATGATCGATTGAACGACAATTACTATACTTATTACTCTTACTAATATCAATCTAACTCATATTATTAGCTATATTGTGCTTATATGATCGATAGGACGACAATTACTATACTCATTGCTCTTATTATTATCAATCTAACTCATATTATTAGCCATATTATGCTTATATGATCGACAAGACGACAATTACTATACTCATTACTCCTATTATTATCAATCTAATTCGTATTATTAGCCATATTATGCTTATATGATCGATAGGACGACAATTACTATACCCATTACTCTTATTATTATCAATCTAACTCGTATTGTTAGCCATATTATGCTTATATGATCGATATAACGATAATTGCTATACTTATTACACTCACTGTTATCAATCTAACTCATATTTTTAGCCATATTATGGTTATATGACCGATAGAACGACAATTACTATACTTATTACACTCACTATTATCAATCTAACTCATATTATTAGCCATATTATGCTTATATGATCGATAGGACGACAATTACTATACCCATTACTCTTATTATTATCAATTTAACTCATATTATTAGCCATATTATGGTTATATGACCGATAGAACGACAATTACTATACTTATTACTCTCATTATTATCAATCTAACTCATATTATTAGCCATATTGTGCTTATATGATCGATAGAACGACAATTACTATACTTATTACACTCACTATTATCAATCTAACTCATATTATTAGCCATATTATGCTTATATGATCGATAGGATGACAATTACTATACTCATTACTCTTATTATTATCAATCTAACTCATATTATTAGCCATATTATGCTTATATGATCGGTAGAACGACAATTACTATACTTATTGCTCTCATTATTATCAATCTAACTCATATTATTAGCCATATTGTGCTTATATGATCTATAGAACGATAATTACTATACTTATTACACTCACTATTATCAATCTAACTCATATTATTAGCCATATTATGGTTATATAACCGATAGAACGACAATTACTATACTTATTACTCTTATTAATATCAATCTAACTCATATTATTAGCCATATTATGCTTATATGATCGATAGGACGACAATTACTATACTCATTACTCTTATTATTATCAATCTAACTCATATTATTAGCCATATTATGCTTATATGATCGATAGAACGACAATTACTATACTTATTACTCCCATTATTATCAATCTAACTCATATTATTAACCATATTGTGCTTATATGATCGATAGAACGACAATTACTATACTTATTACTCCCATTATTATCAATCTAACTCATATTATTAACCATATTGTGCTTATATGATCGATAGAACGACAATTACTATACGTATTACTCTCATTATTATCAATCTAACTCATATTATTAGCCATATTATGCTTATATGATCGATAGAACGGCAATTACTATACTCATTACTCTTATTATTATCAATCTAACTCATATTATTAGCCATATTATGCTTATATGATCGATAGAACGACAATTACTATACTCATTACTCTTATTATTATCAATCTAACTCATATTATTAGCCATATTATGCTTATATGATCGATAGAACGACAATTACTATACTCATTACTCTTATTATTATCAATCTAACTCACATTATTAGCCATATTATGCTTATATGATCGATAGAACGACAATTACTATACTTATTACTCTCATTATTATCAATCTAACTCATATTATTAGCCATATTGTGCTTATATGATCGATAGAACGACAATTACTATACTTATTACACTCACAATTATCAATCTAACTCATATTGTTAGCCATATTATGCTTATATGATCGATTGAACGACAATTACTGTACCTATTACTCTTATTAATATCAATCTAACTCATATTATTAGCTATATTATGCTTATATGATCGATAGGACGACAATTACTATACTCATTGCTCTTATTATTATCAATCTAACTCATATTATTAGCCATATTATGCTTATATGATCGACAAGACGACAATTACTATACTCATTACTCTTATTATTATCAATCTAATTCGTATTATTAGCCACATTATGCTTATATGATCGATAGGACGACAATTACTATACCCATTACTCTTATTATTATCAATCTAACTCGTATTGTTAGCCATATTATGCTTATATGATCGATATAACGACAATTACTATACTTATTACACTCACTGTTATCAATCTAACTCATATTTTTAGCCATATTATGGTTATATGACCGATAGAACGACAATTACAATACTTATTACACTCACTATTATCAATCTAACTCATATTATTAGCCATATTATGCTTATATGATCGATAGGACGACAATTACTATACCCATTACTCTGATTATTATCAATTTAACTCATATTATTAGCCATATTATGGTTATATGACCGATAGAACGACAATTACTATACTTATTACTCTTATTATTGTCAATCTAACTCATATTATTAGCCATATTATGCTTATATGATCGATAGGATGACAATTACTATACTCATTACTCTTATTATTATCAATCTAACTCATATTATTAGCCATATTATGCTTATATGATCGATATAACGACAATTACTATACTTATTACACACACTGTTATCAATCTAACTCATATTATTAGCCATATTATGCTTATATGATCGATAGAACGACAATTACTATGCACATTACTCTTATTATTATCAATCTAACTCACATTATTAGCCATATTATGCTTATATGATCCATAGAACGACAATTACTATACTTATTACTCTCATTATTATCAATCTAACTCATATTATTAGCCATATTGTGCTTATATGATCGATAGAACGACAATTACTATACTTATTACACTCACTATTATCAATCTAACTCATATTGTTAGCCATATTATGCTTATATGATCGATTGAACGACAATTACTATACTTATTACTCTTATTAATATCAATCTAACTCATATTATTAGCTATATTATGCTTATATGATCGATAGGACGACAATTACTATACTCATTGCTCTTATTATTATCAATCTAACTCATATTATTAGCCATATTATGCTTATATGATCGACAAGGCGACAATTACTATACTCACTACTCTTATTATTATCAATCTAATTCGTATTATTAGCCATATTATGCTTATATGATCGATAGGACGACAATTACTATACCCATTACTCTTATTATTATCAATCTAACTCGTATTGTTAGCCATATTATGCTTATATGATCGATATAACGACAATTACTATACTTATTACACTCACTGTTATCAATCTAACTCATATTTTTAGCCATATTATGGTTATATGACCGATAGAACGACAATTACTATACTTATTACACTCACTATTATCAATCTAACTCATATTATTAGCCATATT
>NW_027473943.1:0-116446 GCF_050947335.1 Megachile rotundata
TTAGATTGATAATAGTGAGTGTAATAAGTATAGTAATTGTCGTTCTATCGATCATATAAGCAGAATATGGCTAATAATATGAGTTAGATTGATAATAGTAAGAGTAATGAGTATAGTAATTGTCGTACTATCGATCATATAAGCATAATGTGGCTAATAATGTGAGTTAGATTGTTAATAATAAGAGTAATAAGTATAGTAATTGTCGTTCTATCGATCATATAAGCAGAATATGGCTAATAATATGAGTTAGATTGATAATAGTAAGAGTAATGAGTATAGTAATTGTCGTACTATCGATCATATAAGCATAATGTGGCTAATAATGTGAGTTAGATTGTTAATAATAAGAGTAATAAGTATAGTAATTGTCGTTCTATCGGTCATATAACCATAATATGGCTAATAATATGAGTTAGATTGATAATAATAGGAGTAATGAGTATAGTAATTGTCGTTCTATCGATCATATCTGCATAATATGGTTAATAATATGAGTTAGATTGATAATAGTGTGTGTAATAAGTTTAGTAAATGTCGTTCTATCGATCATATAAGCATAATATGGCTAATAATATGAGTTAGATTGATAATAGTGAGTGTAATAAGTATAGTAATTGTCGTTCTATCGATCATATAAGCAGAATATGGCTAATAATATGAGTTAGATTGATAATAGTAAGAGTAATGAGTATAGTAATTGTCGTACTATCGATCATATAAGCATAATGTGGCTAATAATATGAGTTAGATTGATAATAATAAGAGTAATAAGAATAGTAATTGTCGTTCTATCGGTCATATAACCATAATATGGCTAATAATATGAGTTAGATTGATAATAATAAGATTTATAAGTATAGTAATTGTCGTTCTATCGATCATATCTGCATAATATGGTTAATAATATGAGTTAGATTGATAATAGTGAGTGTAATAAGTATAGTAATTGTCGTTCTATCGATCATATAAGCATAATGTGGCTAATAATATGAGTTAGATTGATAATAACAAGAGTAATGAGTATAGTAATTGTCGTACTATCGATCATATAAGCATAATGTGGCTAATAATGTGAGTTAGATTGTTAATAGTAAGAGTAATGAGTATAGTAATTGTCGTACTATCGATCATATAAGCATAATATGGCTAATAATATGAGTTAGATTGATAATAATAAGAGTAATAAGTATAGTAATTGTCGTTCTATCGATCATATAAGCATAATATGGCTAATAATATGAGTTAGATTGATAATAGTGAGTGTAATAAGTATAGTAATTGTCGTTCTATCGATCATATAAGCAGAATATGGCTAATAATATGAGTTAGATTGATAATAGTAAGAGTAATGAGTATAGTAATTGTCGTACTATCGATCATATAAGCATAATGTGGCTAATAATGTGAGTTAGATTGTTAATAGTAAGAGTAATGAGTATAGTAATTGTCGTACTATCGATCATATAAGCATAATATGGCTAATAATATGAGTTAGATTGATAATAGTGAGTGTAATAAGTATAGTAATTGTCGTTCTATCGATCATATAAGCAGAATATGGCTAATAATATGAGTTAGATTGATAATAGTGAGTGTAATGAGTATAGTAATTGTCGTACTATCGATCATATAAGCATAATGTGGCTAATAATATGAGTTAGATTGTTAATAATAAGAGTAATAAGTATAGTAATTGTCGTTCTATCGGTCATATAACCATAATATGGCTAATAATATGAGTTAGATTGATAATAATAGGAGTAATGAGTATAGTAATTGTCGTTCTATCGATCATATCTGCATAATATGGTTAATAATATGAGTTAGATTGATAATAGTGTGTGTAATAAGTTTAGTAAATGTCGTTCTATCGATCATATAAGCATAATATGGCTAATAATATGAGTTAGATTGATAATAGTGAGTGTAATAAGTATAGTAATTGTCGTTCTATCGATCATATAAGCAGAATATGGCTAATAATATGAGTTAGATTGATAATAGTAAGAGTAATGAGTATAGTAATTGTCGTACTATCGATCATATAAGCATAATGTGGCTAATAATATGAGTTAGATTGATAATAATAAGAGTAATAAGTATAGTAATTGTCGTTCTATCGGTCGTATAACCATAATATGGCTAATAATATGAGTTAGATTGATAATAATAAGATTTATAAGTATAGTAATTGTCGTTCTATCGATCATATCTGCATAATATGGTTAATAATATGAGTTAGATTGATAATAGTGAGTGTAATAAGTATAGTAATTGTCGTTCTATCGATCATATAAGCATAATGTGGCTAATAATATGAGTTAGATTGATAATAACAAGAGTAATGAGTATAGTAATTGTCGTTCTATCGATCATATCTGCATAATATGGTTAATCATATGAGTTAGATTGGTAATAGTGAGTGTAATAAGTATAGTAATTGTCGTTCTATCGGTCATATGACCATAATATGGCTAATAATATGAGTTAGATTGATAATAATAAGAGTAATAAGTATAGTAATTGTCGTTCTATCGATCATATAAGCATAATATGGCTAATAATATGAGTTAGATTGATAATAGTGAGTGTAATAAGTATAGTAATTGTCGTTCTATCGATCATATAAGCAGAATATGGCTAATAATATGAGTTAGATTGATAATAGTAAGAGTAATGAGTATAGTAATTGTCGTACTATCGATCATATAAGCATAATGTGGCTAATAATGTGAGTTAGATTGTTAATAATAAGAGTAATAAGTATAGTAATTGTCGTTCTATCGATCATATAAGCAGAATATGGCTAATAATATGAGTTAGATTGATAATAGTAAGAGTAATGAGTATAGTAATTGTCGTACTATCGATCATATAAGCATAATGTGGCTAATAATGTGAGTTAGATTGTTAATAATAAGAGTAATAAGTATAGTAATTGTCGTTCTATCGGTCATATAACCATAATATGGCTAATAATATGAGTTAGATTGATAATAATAGGAGTAATGAGTATAGTAATTGTCGTTCTATCGATCATATCTGCATAATATGGTTAATAATATGAGTTAGATTGATAATAGTGTGTGTAATAAGTTTAGTAAATGTCGTTCTATCGATCATATAAGCATAATATGGCTAATAATATGAGTTAGATTGATAATAGTGAGTGTAATAAGTATAGTAATTGTCGTTCTATCGATCATATAAGCAGAATATGGCTAATAATATGAGTTAGATTGATAATAGTAAGAGTAATGAGTATAGTAATTGTCGTACTATCGATCATATAAGCATAATGTGGCTAATAATATGAGTTAGATTGATAATAATAAGAGTAATAAGAATAGTAATTGTCGTTCTATCGGTCATATAACCATAATATGGCTAATAATATGAGTTAGATTGATAATAATAAGATTTATAAGTATAGTAATTGTCGTTCTATCGATCATATCTGCATAATATGGTTAATAATATGAGTTAGATTGATAATAGTGAGTGTAATAAGTATAGTAATTGTCGTTCTATCGATCATATAAGCATAATGTGGCTAATAATATGAGTTAGATTGATAATAACAAGAGTAATGAGTATAGTAATTGTCGTTCTATCGATCATATCTGCATAATATGGTTAATCATATGAGTTAGATTGGTAATAGTGAGTGTAATAAGTATAGTAATTGTCGTTCTATCGGTCATATGACCATAATATGGCTAATAATATGAGTTAGATTGATAATAATAAGAGTAATAAGAATAGTAATTGTCGTTCTATCGATCATATAAGCATAATATGGCTAATAATATGAGTTAGATTGATAATAGTGAGTGTAATAAGTATAGTAATTGTCGTTCTATCGATCATATAAGCAGAATATGGCTAATAATATGAGTTAGATTGATAATAGTAAGAGTAATGAGTATAGTAATTGTCGTACTATCGATCATATAAGCATAATGTGGCTAATAATGTGAGTTAGATTGTTAATAATAAGAGTAATAAGTATAGTAATTGTCGTTCTATCGGTCATATAACCATAATATGGCTAATAATATGAGTTAGATTGATAATAATAGGAGTAATGAGTATAGTAATTGTCGTTCTATCGATCATATCTGCATAATATCGTTAATAATATGAGTTAGATTGATAATAGTGTGTGTAATAAGTTTAGTAAATGTCGTTCTATCGATCATATAAGCATAATATGGCTAATAATATGAGTTAGATTGATAATAGTGAGTGTAATAAGTATAGTAATTGTCGTTCTATCGATCATATAAGCAGAATATGGCTAATAATATGAGATAGATTGATAATAGTAAGAGTAATGAGTATAGTAATTGTCGTACTATCGATCATATAAGCATAATGTGGCTAATAATATGAGTTAGATTGATAATAATAAGAGTAATAAGTATAGTAATTGTCGTTCTATCGGTCATATAACCATAATATGGCTAATAATATGAGTTAGATTGATAATAATAAGATTTATAAGTATAGTAATTGTCGTTCTATCGATCATATCTGCATAATATGGTTAATAATATGAGTTAGATTGATAATAGTGAGTGTAATAAGTATAGTAATTGTCGTTCTATCGATCATATAAGCATAATGTGGCTAATAATATGAGTTAGATTGATAATAACAAGAGTAATGAGTATAGTAATTGTCGTTCTATCGATCATATCTGCATAATATGGTTAATCATATGAGTTAGATTGGTAATAGTGAGTGTAATAAGTATAGTAATTGTCGTTCTATCGGTCATATGACCATAATATGGCTAATAATATGAGTTAGATTGATAATAATAAGAGTAATAAGTATAGTAATTGTCGTTCTATCGATCATATAAGCATAATATGGCTAATAATATGAGTTAGATTGATAATAGTGAGTGTAATAAGTATAGTAATTGTCGTTCTATCGATCATATAAGCAGAATATGGCTAATAATATGAGTTAGATTGATAATAGTAAGAGTAATGAGTATAGTAATTGTCGTACTATCGATCATATAAGCATAATGTGGCTAATAATGTGAGTTAGATTGTTAATAATAAGAGTAATAAGTATAGTAATTGTCGTTCTATCGGTCATATAACCATAATATGGCTAATAATATGAGTTAGATTGATAATAATAGGAGTAATGAGTATAGTAATTGTCGTTCTATCGATCATATCTGCATAATATGGTTAATAATATGAGTTAGATTGATAATAGTGTGTGTAATAAGTTTAGTAAATGTCGTTCTATCGATCATATAAGCATAATATGGCTAATAATATGAGTTAGATTGATAATAGTGAGTGTAATAAGTATAGTAATTGTCGTTCTATCGATCATATAAGCAGAATATGGCTAATAATATGAGTTAGATTGATAATAGTAAGAGTAATGAGTATAGTAATTGTCGTACTATCGATCATATAAGCATAATGTGGCTAATAATATGAGTTAGATTGATAATAATAAGAGTAATAAGAATAGTAATTGTCGTTCTATCGGTCATATAACCATAATATGGCTAATAATATGAGTTAGATTGATAATAATAAGATTTATAAGTATAGTAATTGTCGTTCTATCGATCATATCTGCATAATATGGTTAATAATATGAGTTAGATTGATAATAGTGAGTGTAATAAGTATAGTAATTGTCGTTCTATCGATCATATAAGCATAATGTGGCTAATAATATGAGTTAGATTGATAATAACAAGAGTAATGAGTATAGTAATTGTCGTTCTATCGATCATATAAGCATTAGATGGCTAATAATATGAGTTAGATTGATAATAGTGAGTGTAATAAGTATAGTAATTGTCGTTCTATCGATCATATAAGCAGAATATGGCTAATAATATGAGTTAGATTGATAATAGTAAGAGTAATGGGTATAGTAATTGTCGCACTATCGATCATATAAGCATAATGTGGCTAATAATATGAGTTAGATTGATAATAATAAGAGTAATAAGTATAGTAATTGTCGTTCTATCCGTCATATAACCATAATATGGCTAATAATATGAGTTAGATTGATAATAATAAGAGTAATGAATATAGTAATTGTCGTTCTATCGATCATATCTGCATAATATGGTTAATAATATGAGTTAGATTGATAATAGTGAGTGTAATAAGTTTAGTAAATGTCGTTCTATCGATCATATAAGCATAATATAGCTAATAGTATGAGTTACATTGATAATAATAAGAGTAATGAGTATAGTAATTGTCGTTCTATCGATCATATAAGCATAATATGACTAATAATATGAGTTAGATTGATAATAGTAACAGTAATGAGTATAGTAATTGTCGTCCTATCGATCATATAAGCATAATATGGCTAATAATATGAGTTAGATTGATAATAATAAGAGTAATATGTATAGTAATTATCGTTCCATCGATCATATAAGCATAATATGCCTAATAATATGAGTTAGATTGATAATAATAAGAATAATGAGTCTAGTAATTGTCGTTCTATCGATCATATCTGCATAATATGGTTAATAATATGAGTTAGATTGATAATAATAAGAGTAATGAGTATAGTAATTGTCGTTCTATCGATCATATCTGCATAATATGGTTAATAATATGAGTTACATTGATAATAGTGAGTGTAATAAGTTTAGTAAATGTCGTTCTATCGATCATATAAGCATAATATAGCTAATAATATGAGTTACATTGATAATAATAAGAGTAATAAGTATAGGAATTGTCGTTCTATCGATCTTATAAGCATAATATTGCTAATAATATGAGTTAGATTGATAATAATAAAAGTAATGAGTATAGTAATTGTCGTTCTATCGATCATATAAGCATAATATGGCTAATAATATGAGTTAGATTGATAATAATGACAGTAATGAGTATAGTAATTGTCGTCCTATCGATCATATAAGCAGAATATGGCTAATAATATGAGTTAGATTGATAATAGTAAGAGTAATGAGTATAGCAATTGTCGTACTATCGATCATATAAGCATAATGTGGCTAATAATATGAGGTAGATTGATAATAATAAGAGTAATAAGTATAGTAATTGTCGTTCTATCGGTCATATAACCATAATATGGCTAATAATATGAGTTAGATTGATAATAATAAGAGTAATGAGTATAGTAATTGTCGTTCTATCGATCATATCTGCATAATATGGTTAATAATATGAGTTAGATTGATAATAGTGTGTGTAATAAGTTTAGTAAATGTCGTCCTATCGATCATATAAGCATAATATGACTAATAATATGAGTTAGATTGATAATAGTAACAGTAATGAGTATAGTAATTGTCGTCCTATCGATCATATAAGCATAATATGGCTAATAATATGAGTTAGATTGATAATAATAAGAGTAATATGTATAGTAATTATCGTTCCATCGATCATATAAGCATAATATGCCTAATAATATGAGTTAGATTGATAATAATAAGAATAATGAGTCTAGTAATTGTCGTTCTATCGATCATATCTGCATAATATGGTTAATAATATGAGTTAGATTGATAATAATAAGAGTAATGAGTATAGTAATTGTCGTTCTATCGATCATATCTGCATAATATGGTTAATAATATGAGTTACATTGATAATAGTGAGTGTAATAAGTTTAGTAAATGTCGTTCTATCGATCATATAAGCATAATATAGCTAATAATATGAGTTACATTGATAATAATAAGAGTAATAAGTATAGGAATTGTCGTTCTATCGATCTTATAAGCATAATATTGCTAATAATATGAGTTAGATTGATAATAATAAAAGTAATGAGTATAGTAATTGTCGTTCTATCGATCATATAAGCATAATATGGCTAATAATATGAGTTAGATTGATAATAATGACAGTAATGAGTATAGTAATTGTCGTCCTATCGATCATATAAGCAGAATATGGCTAATAATATGAGTTAGATTGATAATAGTAAGAGTAATGAGTATAGCAATTGTCGTACTATCGATCATATAAGCATAATGTGGCTAATAATATGAGGTAGATTGATAATAATAAGAGTAATAAGTATAGTAATTGTCGTTCTATCGGTCATATAACCATAATATGGCTAATAATATGAGTTAGATTGATAATAATAAGAGTAATGAGTATAGTAATTGTCGTTCTATCGATCATATCTGCATAATATGGTTAATAATATGAGTTAGATTGATAATAGTGAGTGTAATAAGTTTAGTAATTGTCGTTCTATCGATCATATCTGCATAATATGGCTAATAATATGACTTAGATTGATAATAATAAGATTAATAAGTATAGTAATTGTCGTTCTATCGATCATATCTGCATAATATGGTTAATAATATGAGTTAGATTGATAATAGTGAGTGTAATAAGTATAGTAATTGTCGTACTATCGATCATATAAGCATAATGTGGCTAATAATATGAGTTAGATTGATAATAATAAGAGTAGTGAGTATAGTAATTGTCGTTCTATCGATCATATCTGCATAATATGGTGTATAATATGAGTTAGATTGATAATAGTGAGTGTAATAAGTATAGTAATTGTCGCTCTATCGATCATATAAGCATAGTATGGCTAATAATATGAGTTAGATAGATAATAATAAGAGTAATGTGTATAGTTATTGTCGTTCTATCGATCATATCTGCATAATATGGTTAATCATATGACTTAGATTGGTAATAGTGAGTGTAATAAGTATAGTAATTGTCGTTCTATCGGTCATATGACCATAATATGGCTAATAATATGAGTTAGATTGATAATAATAAGAGTAATAAGTATAGTAATTGTCGTTCTATCGGTCATATAACCATAATATGGCTAATAATATGAGTTAGATTGATAATAATAGGAGTAATGAGTATAGTAATTGTCGTTCTATCGATCATATCTGCATAATATGGTTAATAATATGAGTTAGATTGATAATAGTGTGTGTAATAAGTTTAGTAAATGTCGTTCTATCGATCATATAAGCATAATATGGCTAATAATATGAGTTAGATTGATAATAGTGAGTGTAATAAGTATAGTAATTGTCGTTCTATCGATCATATAAGCAGACTATGGCTAATAATATGAGTTAGATTGATAATAGTAAGAGTAATGAGTATAGTAATTGTCGTTCTATCGATCATATAAGCATAATGTGGCTAATAATGTGAGTTAGATTGTTAATAATAAGAGTAATAAGTATAGTAATTGTCGTTCTATCGGTCATATAACCATAATATGGCTAATAATATGAGTTAGATTGATAATAATAGGAGTAATGAGTATAGTAATTGTCGTTCTATCGATCATATCTGCATAATATGGTTAATAATATGAGTTAGATTGATAATAGTGTGTGTAATAAGTTTAGTAAATGTCGTTCTATCGATCATATAAGCATAATATGGCTAATAATATGAGTTAGATTGATAATAGTGAGTGTAATAAGTATAGTAATTGTCGTTCTATCGATCATATAAGCAGAATATGGCTAATAATATGAGTTAGATTGATAATAGTAAGAGTAATGAGTATAGTAATTGTCGTACTATCGATCATATAAGCATAATGTGGCTAATAATATGAGTTAGATTGATAATAATAAGAGTAATAAGTATAGTAATTGTCGTTCTATCGGTCATATAACCATAATATGGCTAATAATATGAGTTAGATTGATAATAATAAGATTTATAAGTATAGTAATTGTCGTTCTATCGATCATATCTGCATAATATGGTTAATAATATGAGTTAGATTGATAATAGTGAGTGTAATAAGTATAGTAATTGTCGTTCTATCGATCATATAAGCATAATGTGGCTAATAATATGAGTTAGATTGATAATAGTGAGTGTAATATGTATAGTAATTATCGTTCCATCGATCATATAAGCATAATATGCCTAATAATATGAGTTAGATTGATAATAATAAGAATAATGAGTCTAGTAATTGTCGTTCTATCGATCATATCTGCATAATATGGTTAATAATATGAGTTACATTGATAATAGTGAGTGTAATAAGTTTAGTAAATGTCGTTCTATCGATCATATAAGCATAATATAGCTAATAATATGAGTTACATTGATAATAATAAGAGTAATAAGTATAGGAATTGTCGTTCTATCGATCTTATAAGCATAATATAGCTAATAATATGAGTTAGATTGATAATAATAAAAGTAATGAGTATAGTAATTGTCGTTCTATCGATCATATAAGCATAATATGGCTAATAATATGAGTTAGATTGATAATAATGACAGTAATGAGTATAGTAATTGTCGTCCTATCGATCATATAAGCAGAATATGGCTAATAATATGAGTTAGATTGATAATAGTAAGAGTAATGAGTATAGCAATTGTCGTACTATCGATCATATAAGCATAATGTGGCTAATAATATGAGGTAGATTGATAATAATAAGAGTAATAAGTATAGTAATTGTCGTTCTATCGGTCATATAACCATAATATGGCTAATAATATGAGTTAGATTGATAATAATAAGAGTAATGAGTATAGTAATTGTCGTTCTATCGATCATATCTGCATAATATGGATAATATTATGAGTTAGATTGATAATAGTGAGTGTAATAAGTTTAGTAATTGTCGTTCTATCGATCATATCTGCATAATATGGCTAATAATATGAGTTAGATTGATAATAATAAGATTAATAAGTATAGTAATTGTCGTTCTATCGATCATATCTGCATAATATGGTTAATAATATGAGTTAGATTGATAATAGTGAGTGTAATAACTATAGTAATTGTCGTACTATCGATCATATAAGCATAATGTGGCTAATAATATGAGTTAGATTGATAATAATAAGAGTAGTGAGTATAGTAATTGTCGTTCTATCGATCATATCTGCATAATATGGTTAATAATATGAGTTAGATTGATAATAGTGAGTGTAATAAGTATAGTAATTGTCGCTCTATCGATCATATAAGCATAGTATGGCTAATAATATGAGTTAGATAGATAATAATAAGAGTAATGTGTATAGTTATTGTCGTTCTATCGATCATATCTGCATAATATGGTTAATCATATGACTTAGATTGGTAATAGTGAGTGTAATAAGTATAGTAATTGTCGTTCTATCGGTCATATGACCATAATATGGCTAATAATATGAGTTAGATTGATAATAATAAGAGTAATAAGTATAGTAATTGTCGTTCTATCGATCATATAAGCATAATATGGCTAATAATATGAGTTAGATTGATAATAGTGAGTGTAATAAGTATAGTAATTGTCGTTCTATCGATCATATAAGCAGAATATGGCTAATAATATGAGTTAGATTGATAATAGTAAGAGTAATGGGTATAGTAATTGTCGTACTATCGATCATATAAGCATAATGTGGCTAATAATATGAGTTAGATTGATAATAATAAGAGTAATAAGTATAGTAATTGTCGTTCTATCGGTCATATAACCATAATATGGCTAATATTATGAGTTAGATTGATAATAATAAGATTAATAAGTATAGTAATTGTCGTTCTATCTATCATATCTGCATAATATGGTTAATAATATGAGTTAGATTGATAATAGTGAGTGTAATAAGTATAGTAATTGTCGTTCTATCGATCATATAAGCAGAATATGGCTAATAATATGAGTTAGATTGATAATAGTAAGAGTAATGAGTATAGTAATTGTCGTACTATCGATCATATAAGCATAATGTGGCTAATAATATGTGTTAGATTGTTAATAATAAGAGTAATAAGTATAGTAATTGTCGTTCTATCGGTCATATAACCATAATATGGCTAATAATATGAGTTAGATTGATAATAATAGGAGTAATGAGTATAGTAATTGTCGTTCTATCGATCATATCTGCATAATATGGTTAATAATATGAGTTAGATTGATAATAGTGAGTGTAATAAGTATAGTAATTGTCGTTCTATCGATCATATAAGCATAATGTGGCTAATAATATGAGTTAGATTGATAATAACAAGAGTAATGAGTATAGTAATTGTCGTTCAATCGATCATATCTGCATTATATGGTTAATAATATGAGTTAGATTGATAATAGTGAGTGTAATAAGTATAGTAATTGTCGCTCTATCGATCATATAAGCATAATATGGCTAATAATATGAGTTAGATAGATAATAATAAGAGTAATGAGTATAGTTATTGTCGTTCTATCGATCGTATCTGCATAATGTGGTTAATAATATGAGTTAGATTGATAATAGTGAGTGTAATAAGTATAGTAATTGTCGTTCTATCGATCATATAAGCATAATATGGCTAATAATATGAGTTAGATTGATAATAATAAGAGTAATAAGTACAGTAATTGTCGTTCTATCGATCATATAAGCATAATATGGCTAATAATATGAGTTAGATTGATAAAAGTGAGTGTAATAAGTTTAGTAAATGTCGTTCTATCGATCATATAAGCATAATATAGCTAATAATATGAGTTAGATTGATAATAATAAGAGTAATGAGTATAGTAATTGTCGTTCTATCGATCATATAAGCATAGTATGGCTAATAATATGAGTCAGATTGATAATAATAAGAGAAATGAGTCTAGTAATTGTCGTTCTATCGATCATATCTGCATAATATGGTTAATAATATGAGTTACATTGATAATAGTGAGTGTAATAAGTTTAGTAAATGTCGTTCTATCGATCATATAAGCATAATATAGCTAATAATATGAGTTACATTGATAATAATAAGAGTAATAAGTATAGGAATTGTCGTTCTATCGATCTTATAAGCATAATATAGCTAATAATATGAGTTAGATTGATAATAATAAAAGTAATGAGTATAGTAATTGTCGTTCTATCGATCATATAAGCATAATATGGCTAATAATATGAGTTAGATTGATAATAATGACAGTAATGAGTATAGTAATTGTCGTCCTATCGATCATATAAGCAGAATATGGCTAATAATATGAGTTAGATTGATAATAGTAAGAGTAATGAGTATAGCAATTGTCGTACTATCGATCATATAAGCATAATGTGGCTAATAATATGAGGTAGATTGATAATAATAAGAGTAATAAGTATAGTAATTGTCGTTCTATCGGTCATATAACCATAATATGGCTAATAATATGAGTTAGATTGATAATAATAAGAGTAATGAGTATAGTAATTGTCGTTCTATCGATCATATCTGCATAATATGGTTAATAATATGAGTTAGATTGATAATAGTGAGTGTAATAAGTTTAGTAATTGTCGTTCTATCGGTCATATCTGCATAATATGGCTAATAATATGAGTTAGATTGATAATAATAAGATTAATAAGTATAGTAATTGTCGTTCTATCGATCATATCTGCATAATATGGTTAATAATATGAGTTAGATTGATAATAGTGAGTGTAATAAGTATAGTAATTGTCGTACTATCGATCATATAAGCATAATGTGGCTAATAATATGAGTTAGATTGATAATAATAAGAGTAGTGAGTATAGTAATTGTCGTTCTACCGATCATATCTGCATAATATGGTTAATAATATGAGTTAGATTGACAATAGTGAGTGTAATAAGTATAGTAATTGTCGCTCTATCGATCATATAAGCATAGTATGGCTAATAATATGAGTTAGATAGATAATAATAAGAGTAATGTGTATAGTTATTGTCGTTCTATCGATCATATCTGCATAATATGGTTAATAATATGAGTTAGATTGATAATAGTGAGTGTAATAAGTATAGTAATTGTCGTTCTATCGATCATATAAGCAGAATATGGCTAATAATATGAGTTAGATTGATAATAGTAAGAGTAATGAGTATAGTAATTGTCGTACTATCGATCATATAAGCATAATGTGGCTTATAATATGAGTTAGATTGTTAATAATAAGAGTAATAAGTATAGTAATTGTCGTTCTATCGGTCATATAACCATAATATGGCTAATAATATGTGTTAGATTGATAATAATAGGAGTAATGAGTATAGTAATTGTCGTTCTATCGATCATATCTGCATAATATGGTTAATAATATGAGTTAGATTGATAATAGTGTGTGTAATAAGTTTAGTAAATGTCGTTCTATCGATCATATAAGCATAATATGGCTAATAATATGAGTTAGATTGATAATAGTGAGTGTAATAAGTATAGTAATTGTCGTTCTATCGATCATATAAGCAGAATATGGCTAATAATATGAGTTAGATTGATAATAGTAAGAGTAATGAGTATAGTAATTGTCGTACTATCGATCATATAAGCATAATGTGGCTAATAATATGAGTTAGATTGATAATAATAAGAGTAATAAGTATAGTAATTGTCGTTCTATCGGTCATATAACCATAATATGGCTAATAATATGAGTTAGATTGATAATAATAAGATTAATAAGTATAGTAATTGTCGTTCTATCGATCATATCTGCATAATATGGTTAATAATATGAGTTAGATTGATAATAGTGAGTGTAATAAGTATAGTAATTGTCGTTCTATCGATCATATAAGCATAATGTGGCTAATAATATGAGTTAGATTGATAATAACAAGAGTAATGAGTATAGTAATTGTCGTTCAATCGATCATATCTGCATTATATGGTTAATAATATGAGTTAGATTGATAATAGTGAGTGTAATAAGTATAGTAATTGTCGCTCTATCGATCATATAAGCATAATATGGATAATAATATGAGTTAGATAGATAATAATAAGAGTAATGAGTATAGTTATTGTCGTTCTATCGATCGTATCTGCATAATGTGGTTAATAATATGAGTTAGATTGATAATAGTGAGTGTAATAAGTATAGTAATTGTCGTTCTATCGATCATATAAGCATAATATGGCTAATAATATGAGTTAGATTGATAATAATAAGAGTAATAAGTACAGTAATTGTCGTTCTATCGATCATATAAGCATAATATGGCTAATAATATGAGTTAGATTGATAAAAGTGAGTGTAATAAGTTTAGTAAATGTCGTTCTATCGATCATATAAGCATAATATAGCTAATAATATGAGTTAGATTGATAATAATAAGAGTAATGAGTATAGTAATTGTCGTTCTATCGATCATATAAGCATAGTATGGCTAATAATATGAGTTAGATTGATAATAATAAGAGAAATGAGTCTAGTAATTGTCGTTCTATCGATCATATCTGCATAATATGGTTAATAATATGAGTTAGATTGATAATAATAAGAGTAATGAGTATAGTAATTGTCGTTCTATCGATCATATCTGTATAATATGGTTAATAATATGAGTTACATTGATAATAGTGAGTGTAATAAGTTTAGTAAATGTCGTTCTATCGATCATATAAGCATAATATAGCTAATAATATGAGTTACATTGATAATAATAAGAGTAATAAGTATAGTAATTGTCGTTCTATCGATCATATAAGCATAATATGGCTAATAATATGAGTTAGATTGATAATAATAACAGTAATGAGTATAGTAATTGTCGTCCTATCGATCATATAAGCATAATATGGCTAGTAATATGAGTTAGATTGATAATAATAAGAGTAATGAGTATAGTAATTGTCGTTCTATCGATCATATCTGCATAAAATGGTTAATAATATGAGTTAGATTGATAATATTGAGTGTAATAAGTTTAGTAAATGTCGTTCTATCGATCATATAAGCATAATATAGCTAATAATATGAGTTACATTGATAATAATAAGAGTAATGAGTATAGTAATTGTCGTTCTATCGATCATATAAGCATAATATGACTAATAATATGAGTTAGATTGATAATAATAACAGTAATGAGTATAGTAATTGTCGTCCTATCGATCATATAAGCATAATATGGCTAATAATATGAGTTAGATTGATAATAATAAGAGTAATATGTATAGTAATTATCGTTCTATCGATCATATAAGCATAATATGCCTAATAATATGAGTTAGATTGATAATAATAGGAGTAATGAGTATAGTAATTGTCGTTCTATCGATCATATCTGCATAATATGGTTAATAATATGAGTTAGATTGATAATAGTGTGTGTAATAAGTTTAGTAAATGTCGTTCTATCGATCATATAAGCATAATATGGCTAATAATATGAGTTAGATTGATAATAGTGAGTGTAATAAGTATAGTAATTGTCGTTCTATCGATCATATAAGCAGAATATGGCTAATAATATGAGTTAGATTGATAATAGTAAGAGTAATGAGTATAGTAATTGTCGTACTATCGAATCATATAAGCATAATGTGGCTAATAATATGAGTTAGATTGATAATAATAAGAGTAATAAGAATAGTAATTGTCGTTCTATCGGTCATATAACCATAATATGGCTAATAATATGAGTTAGATTGATAATAATAAGATTTATAAGTATAGTAATTGTCGTTCTATCGATCATATCTGCATAATATGGTTAATAATATGAGTTAGATTGATAATAGTGAGTGTAATAAGTATAGTAATTGTCGTTCTATCGATCATATAAGCATAATGTGGCTAATAATATGAGTTAGATTGATAATAACAAGAGTAATGAGTATAGTAATTGTCGTTCTATCGATCATATAAGCATTAGATGGCTAATAATATGAGTTAGATTGATAATAGTGAGTGTAATAAGTATAGTAATTGTCGTTCTATCGATCATATAAGCAGAATATGGCTAATAATATGAGTTAGATTGATAATAGTAAGAGTAATGGGTACAGTAATTGTCGCACTATCGATCATATAAGCATAATGTGGCTAATAATATGAGTTAGATTGATAATAATAAGAGTAATAAGTATAGTAATTGTCGTTCTATCCGTCATATAACCATAATATGGCTAATAATATGAGTTAGATTGATAATAATAAGAGTAATGAATATAGTAATTGTCGTTCTATCGATCATATCTGCATAATATGGTTAATAATATGAGTTAGATTGATAATAGTGAGTGTAATAAGTTTAGTAAATGTCGTTCTATCGATCATATAAGCATAATATAGCTAATAGTATGAGTTACATTGATAATAATAAGAGTAATGAGTATAGTAATTGTCGTTCTATCGATCATATAAGCATAATATGACTAATAATATGAGTTAGATTGATAATAGTAACAGTAATGAGTATAGTAATTGTCGTCCTATCGATCATATAAGCATAATATGGCTAATAATATGAGTTAGATTGATAATAATAAGAGTAATATGTATAGTAATTATCGTTCCATCGATCATATAAGCATAAGATGCCTAATAATATGAGTTAGATTGATAATAATAAGAATAATGAGTCTAGTAATTGTCGTTCTATCGATCATATCTGCATAATATGGTTAATAATATGAGTTAGATTGATAATAATAAGAGTAATGAGTATAGTAATTGTCGTTCTATCGATCATATCTGCATAATATGGTTAATAATATGAGTTACATTGATAATAGTGAGTGTAATAAGTTTAGTAAATGTCGTTCTATCGATCATATAAGCATAATATAGCTAATAATATGAGTTACATTGATAATAATAAGAGTAATAAGTATAGGAATTGTCGTTCTATCGATCTTATAAGCATAATATTGCTAATAATATGAGTTAGATTGATAATAATAAAAGTAATGAGTATAGTAATTGTCGTTCTATCGATCATATAAGCATAATATGGCTAATAATATGAGTTAGATTGATAATAATGACAGTAATGAGTATAGTAATTGTCGTCCTATCGATCATATAAGCAGAATATGGCTAATAATATGAGTTAGATTGATAATAGTAAGAGTAATGAGTATAGCAATTGTCGTACTATCGATCATATAAGCATAATGTGGCTAATAATATGAGGTAGATTGATAATAATAAGAGTAATAAGTATAGTAATTGTCGTTCTATCGGTCATATAACCATAATATGGCTAATAATATGAGTTAGATTGATAATAATAAGAGTAATGAGTATAGTAATTGTCGTTCTATCGATCATATCTGCATAATATGGTTAATAATATGAGTTAGATTGATAATAGTGAGTGTAATAAGTTTAGTAATTGTCGTTCTATCGATCATATCTGCATAATATGGCTAATAATATGACTTAGATTGATAATAATAAGATTAATAAGTATAGTAATTGTCGTTCTATCGATCATATCTGCATAATATGGTTAATAATATGAGTTAGATTGATAATAGTGAGTGTAATAAGTATAGTAATTGTCGTACTATCGATCATATAAGCATAATGTGGCTAATAATATGAGTTAGATTGATAATAATAAGAGTAGTGAGTATAGTAATTGTCGTTCTATCGATCATATCTGCATAATATGGTGTATAATATGAGTTAGATTGATAATAGTGAGTGTAATAAGTATAGTAATTGTCGCTCTATCGATCATATAAGCATAGTATGGCTAATAATATGAGTTAGATAGATAATAATAAGAGTAATGTGTATAGTTATTGTCGTTCTATCGATCATATCTGCATAATATGGTTAATCATATGACTTAGATTGGTAATAGTGAGTGTAATAAGTATAGTAATTGTCGTTCTATCGGTCATATGACCATAATATGGCTAATAATATGAGTTAGATTGATAATAATAAGAGTAATAAGTATAGTAATTGTCGTTCTATCGATCATATAAGCATAATATGGCTAATAATATGAGTTAGATTGATAATAGTGAGTGTAATAAGTATAGTAATTGTCGTTCTATCGATCATATAAGCAGAATATGGCTAATAATATGAGTTAGATTGATAATAGTAAGAGTAATGGGTATAGTAATTGTCGTACTATCGATCATACAAGCATAATGTGGCTAATAATATGAGTTAGATTGATAATAATAAGAGTAATAAGTATAGTAATTGTCGTTCTATCGGTCATATAACCATCATATGGCTAATATTATGAGTTAGATTGATAATAATAAGATTAATAAGTATAGTAATTGTCGTTCTATCGATCATATCTGCATAATATGGTTAATAATATGAGTTAGATTGATAATAGTGAGTGTAATAAGTATAGTAATTGTCGTTCTATCGATCATATAAGCAGAATATGGCTAATAATATGAGTTAGATTGATAATAGTAAGAGTAATGAGTAAAGTAATTGTCGTACTATCGATCATATAAGCATAATGTGGCTAATAATATGAGTTAGATTGTTAACAATAAGAGTAATAAGTATAGTAATTGTCGTTCTATCGGTCATATAACCATAATATGGCTAATAATATGAGTTAGATTGATAATAATAGGAGTAATGAGTATAGTAATTGTCGTTCTATCGATCATATCTGCATAATATGGTTAATAATATGAGTTAGATTGATAATAGTGTGTGTAATAAGTTTAGTAAATGTCGTTCTATCGATCATATAAGCATAATATGGCTAATAATATGAGTTAGATTGATAATAGTGAGTGTAATAAGTATAGTAATTGTCGTTCTATCGATCATATAAGCAGACTATGGCTAATAATATGAGTTAGATTGATAATAGTAAGAGTAATGAGTATAGTAATTGTCGTACTATCGATCATATAAGCATAATGTGGCTAATAATGTGAGTTAGATTGTTAATAATAAGAGTAATAAGTATAGTAATTGTCGTTCTATCGGTCATATAACCATAATATGGCTAATAATATGAGTTAGATTGATAATAATAGGAGTAATGAGTATAGTAATTGACGTTCTATCGATCATATCTGCATAATATGGTTAATAATATGAGTTAGATTGATAATAGTGTGTGTAATAAGTTTAGTAAATGTCGTTCTATCGATCATATAAGCATAATATGGCTAATAATATGAGTTAGATTGATAATAGTGAGTGTAACAAGTATAGTAATTGTCGTTCTATCGATCATATAAGCAGAATATGGCTAATAATATGAGTTAGATTGATAATAGTAAGAGTAATGAGTATAGTAATTGTCGTACTATCGATCATATAAGCATAATGTGGCTAATAATATGAGTTAGATTGATAATAATAAGAGTAATAAGTATAGTAATTGTCGTTCTATCGGTCATATAACCATAATATGGCTAATAATATGAGTTAGATTGATAATAATAAGATTTATAAGTATAGTAATTGTCGTTCTATCGATCATATCTGCATAATATGGTTAATAATATGAGTTAGATTGATAATAGTGAGTGTAATAAGTATAGTAATTGTCGTTCTATCGATCATATAAGCATAATGTGGCTAATAATATGAGTTAGATTGATAATAGTGAGTGTAATATGTATAGTAATTATCGTTCCATCGATCATATAAGCATAATATGCCTAATAATATGAGTTAGATTGATAATAATAAGAATAATGAGTCTAGTAATTGTCGTTCTATCGATCATATCTGCATAATATGGTTAATAATATGAGTTACATTGATAATAGTGAGTGTAATAAGTTTAGTAAATGTCGTTCTATCGATCATATAAGCATAATATAGCTAATAATATGAGTTACATTGATAATAATAAGAGTAATAAGTATAGGAATTGTCGTTCTATCGATCTTATAAGCATAATATAGCTAATAATATGAGTTAGATTGATAATAATAAAAGTAATGAGTATAGTAATTGTCGTTCTATCGATCATATAAGCATAATATGGCTAATAATATGAGTTAGATTGATAATAATGACAGTAATGAGTATAGTAATTGTCGTCCTATCGATCATATAAGCAGAATATGGCTAATAATATGAATTAGATTGATAATAGTAAGAGTAATGAGTATAGCAATTGTCGTACTATCGATCATATAAGCATAATGTGGCTAATAATATGAGGTAGATTGATAATAATAAGAGTAATAAGTATAGTAATTGTCGTTCTATCGGTCATATAACCATAATATGGCTAATAATATGAGTTAGATTGATAATAATAAGAGTAATGAGTATAGTAATTGTCGTTCTATCGATCATATCTGCATAATATGGATAATATTATGAGTTAGATTGATAATAGTGAGTGTAATAAGTTTAGTAATTGTCGTTCTATCGATCATATCTGCATAATATGGCTAATAATATGAGTTAGATTGATAATAATAAGATTAATAAGTATAGTAATTGTCGTTCTATCGATCATATCTGCATAATATGGTTAATAATATGAGTTAGATTGATAATAGTGAGTGTAATAAGTATAGTAATTGTCGTACTATCGATCATATAAGCATAATGTGGCTAATAATATGAGTTAGATTGATAATAATAAGAGTAGTGAGTATAGTAATTGTCGTTCTATCGATCATATCTGCATAATATGGTTAATAATATGAGTTAGATTGATAATAGTGAGTGTAATAAGTATAGTAATTGTCGCTCTATCGATCATATAAGCATAGTATGGCTAATAATATGAGTTAGATAGATAATAATAAGAGTAATGTGTATAGTTATTGTCGTTCTATCGATCATATCTGCATAATATGGTTAATCATATGACTTAGATTGGTAATAGTGAGTGTAATAAGTATAGTAATTGTCGTTCTATCGGTCATATGACCATAATATGGCTAATAATATGAGTTAGATTGATAATAATAAGAGTAATAAGTATAGTAATTGTCGTTCTATCGATCATATAAGCATAATATGGCTAATAATATGAGTTAGATTGATAATAGTGAGTGTAATAAGTATAGTAATTGTCGTTCTATCGATCATATAAGCAGAATATGGCTAATAATATGAGTTAGATTGATAATAGTAAGAGTAATGGGTATAGTAATTGTCGTACTATCGATCATATAAGCATAATGTGGCTAATAATATGAGTTAGATTGATAATAATAAGAGTAATAAGTATAGTAATTGTCGTTCTATCGGTCATATAACCATAATATGGCTAATATTATGAGTTAGATTGATAATAATAAGATTAATAAGTATAGTAATTGTCGTTCTATCTATCATATCTGCATAATATGGTTAATAATATGAGTTAGATTGATAATAGTGAGTGTAATAAGTATAGTAATTGTCGTTCTATCGATCATATAAGCAGAATATGGCTAATAATATGAGTTAGATTGATAATAGTAAGAGTAATGAGTATAGTAATTGTCGTACTATCGATCATATAAGCATAATGTGGCTAATAATATGTGTTAGATTGTTAATAATAAGAGTAATAAGTATAGTAATTGTCGTTCTATCGGTCATATAACCATAATATGGCTAATAATATGAGTTAGATTGATAATAATAGGAGTAATGAGTATAGTAATTGTCGTTCTATCGATCATATCTGCATAATATGGTTAATAATATGAGTTAGATTGATAATAGTGTGTGTAATAAGTTTAGTAAATGTCGTTCTATCGATCATATAAGCATAATATGGCTAATAATATGAGTTAGATTGATAATAGTGAGTGTAATAAGTATAGTAATTGTCGTTCTATCGATCATATAAGCAGAATATGACTAATAATATGAGTTAGATTGATAATAGTAAGAGTAATGAGTATAGTAATTGTCGTACTATCGATCATATAAGCATAATGTGGCTAATAATATGAGTTAGATTGATAATAATAAGAGTAATAAGTATAGTAATTGTCGTTCTATCGGTCATATAACCATAATATGGCTAATAATATGAGTTAGATTGATAATAATAAGATTAGTAAGTATAGTAATTGTCGTTCTATCGATCATATCTGCATAATATGGTTAATAATATGAGTTAGATTGATAATAGTGAGTGTAATAAGTATAGTAATTGTCGTTCTATCGATCATATAAGCATAATGTGGCTAATAATATGAGTTAGATTGATAATAACAAGAGTAATGAGTATAGTAATTGTCGTTCAATCGATCATATCTGCATTATATGGTTAATAATATGAGTTAGATTGATAATAGTGAGTGTAATAAGTATAGTAATTGTCGCTCTATCGATCATATAAGCATAATATGGCTAATAATATGAGTTAGATAGATAATAATAAGAGTAATGAGTATAGTTATTGTCGTTCTATCGATCGTATCTGCATAATGTGGTTAATAATATGAGTTAGATTGATAATAGTGAGTGTAATAAGTATAGTAATTGTCGTTCTATCGATCATATAAGCATAATATGGCTAATAATATGAGTTAGATTGATAATAATAAGAGTAATAAGTACAGTAATTGTCGTTCTATCGATCATATAAGCATAATATGGCTAATAATATGAGTTAGATTGATAAAAGTGAGTGTAATAAGTTTAGTAAATGTCGTTCTATCGATCATATAAGCATAATATAGCTAATAATATGAGTTAGATTGATAATAATAAGAGTAATGAGTATAGTAATTGTCGTTCTATCGATCATATAAGCATAGTATGGCTAATAATATGAGTCAGATTGATAATAATAAGAGAAATGAGTCTAGTAATTGTCGTTCTATCGATCATATCTGCATAATATGGTTAATAATATGAGTTACATTGATAATAGTGAGTGTAATAAGTTTAGTAAATGTCGTTCTATCGATCATATAAGCATAATATAGCTAATAATATGAGTTACATTGATAATAATAAGAGTAATAAGTATAGGAATTGTCGTTCTATCGATCTTATAAGCATAATATAGCTAATAATATGAGTTAGATTGATAATAATAAAAGTAATGAGTATAGTAATTGTCGTTCTATCGATCATATAAGCATAATATGGCTAATAATATGAGTTAGATTGATAATAATGACAGTAATGAGTATAGTAATTGTCGTCCTATCGATCATATAAGCAGAATATGGCTAATAATATGAGTTAGATTGATAATAGTAAGAGTAATGAGTATAGCAATTGTCGTACTATCGATCATATAAGCATAATGTGGCTAATAATATGAGGTAGATTGATAATAATAAGAGTAATAAGTATAGTAATTGTCGTTCTATCGGTCATATAACCATAATATGGCTAATAATATGAGTTAGATTGATAATAATAAGAGTAATGAGTATAGTAATTGTCGTTCTATCGATCATATCTGCATAATATGGTTAATAATATGAGTTAGATTGATAATAGTGAGTGTAATAAGTTTAGTAATTGTCGTTCTATCGATCATATCTGCATAATATGGCTAATAATATGAGTTAGATTGATAATAATAAGATTAATAAGTATAGTAATTGTCGTTCTATCGATCATATCTGCATAATATGGTTAATAATATGAGTTAGATTGATAATAGTGAGTGTAATAAGTATAGTAATTGTCGTACTATCGATCATATAAGCATAATGTGGCTAATAATATGAGTTAGATTGATAATAATAAGAGTAGTGAGTATAGTAATTGTCGTTCTACCGATCATATCTGCATAATATGGTTAATAATATGAGTTAGATTGACAATAGTGAGTGTAATAAGTATAGTAATTGTCGCTCTATCGATCATATAAGCATAGTATGGCTAATAATATGAGTTAGATAGATAATAATAAGAGTAATGTGTATAGTTATTGTCGTTCTATCGATCATATCTGCATAATATGGTTAATAATATGAGTTAGATTGATAATAGTGAGTGTAATAAGTATAGTAATTGTCGTTCTATCGATCATATAAGCAGAATATGGCTAATAATATGAGTTAGATTGATAATAGTAAGAGTAATGAGTATAGTAATTGTCGTACTATCGATCATATAAGCATAATGTGGCTTATAATATGAGTTAGATTGTTAATAATAAGAGTAATAAGTATAGTAATTGTCGTTCTATCGGTCATATAACCATAATATGGCTAATAATATGTGTTAGATTGATAATAATAGGAGTAATGAGTATAGTAATTGTCGTTCTATCGATCATATCTGCATAATATGGTTAATAATATGAGTTAGATTGATAATAGTGTGTGTAATAAGTTTAGTAAATGTCGTTCTATCGATCATATAAGCATAATATGGCTAATAATATGAGTTAGATTGATAATAGTGAGTGTAATAAGTATAGTAATTGTCGTTCTATCGATCATATAAGCAGAATATGGCTAATAATATGAGTTAGATTGATAATAGTAAGAGTAATGAGTATAGTAATTGTCGTACTATCGATCATATAAGCATAATGTGGCTAATAATATGAGTTAGATTGATAATAATAAGAGTAATAAGTATAGTAATTGTCGTTCTATCGGTCATATAACCATAATATGGCTAATAATATGAGTTAGATTGATAATAATAAGATTAATAAGTATAGTAATTGTCGTTCTATCGATCATATCTGCATAATATGGTTAATAATATGAGTTAGATTGATAATAGTGAGTGTAATAAGTATAGTAATTGTCGTTCTATCGATCATATAAGCACAATGTGGCTAATAATATGAGTTAGATTGATAATAACAAGAGTAATGAGTATAGTAATTGTCGTTCAATCGATCATATCTGCATTATATGGTTAATAATATGAGTTAGATTGATAATAGTGAGTGTAATAAGTATAGTAATTGTCGCTCTATCGATCATATAAGCATAATATGGATAATAATATGAGTTAGATAGATAATAATAAGAGTAATGAGTATAGTTATTGTCGTTCTATCGATCGTATCTGCATAATGTGGTTAATAATATGAGTTAGATTGATAATAGTGAGTGTAATAAGTATAGTAATTGTCGTTCTATCGATCATATAAGCATAATATGGCTAATAATATGAGTTAGATTGATAATAATAAGAGTAATAAGTACAGTAATTGTCGTTCTATCGATCATATAAGCATAATATGGCTAATAATATGAGTTAGATTGATAAAAGTGAGTGTAATAAGTTTAGTAAATGTCGTTCTATCGATCATATAAGCATAATATAGCTAATAATATGAGTTAGATTGATAATAATAAGAGTAATGAGTATAGTAATTGTCGTTCTATCGATCATATAAGCATAGTATGGCTAATAATATAAGTTAGATTGATAATAATAAGAGAAATGAGTCTAGTAATTGTCGTTCTATCGATCATATCTGCATAATATGGTTAATAATATGAGTTAGATTGATAATAATAAGAGTAATGAGTATAGTAATTGTCGTTCTATCGATCATATCTGTATAATATGGTTAATAATATGAGTTACATTGATAATAGTGAGTGTAATAAGTTTAGTAAATGTCGTTCTATCGATCATATAAGCATAATATAGCTAATAATATGAGTTACATTGATAATAATAAGAGTAATAAGTATAGTAATTGTCGTTCTATCGATCATATAAGCATAATATGGCTAATAATATGAGTTAGATTGATAATAATAACAGTAATGAGTATAGTAATTGTCGTCCTATCGATCATATAAGCATAATATGGCTAGTAATATGAGTTAGATTGATAATAATAAGAGTAATGAGTATAGTAATTGTCGTTCTATCGATCATATCTGCATAAAATGGTTAATAATATGAGTTAGATTGATAATATTGAGTGTAATAAGTTTAGTAAATGTCGTTCTATCGATCATATAAGCATAATATAGCTAATAATATGAGTTACATTGATAATAATAAGAGTAATGAGTATAGTAATTGTCGTTCTATCGATCATATAAGCATAATATGACTAATAATATGAGTTAGATTGATAATAATAACAGTAATGAGTATAGTAATTGTCGTCCTATCGATCATATAAGCATAATATGGCTAATAATATGAGTTAGATTGATAATAATAAGAGTAATATGTATAGTAATTATCGTTCTATCGATCATATAAGCATAATATGCCTAATAATATGAGTTAGATTGATAATAATAAGAATAATGAGTCTAGTAATTGTCGTTCTATCGATCATATCTGCATAATATGGTTAATAATATGAGTTAGATTGATAATAATAAGAGTAATGAGTATAGTAATTGTCGTTCTATCGATCATATCTGCATAATATGGTTAATAATATGAGTTAGATTGATAATAATAAGAGTAATGAGTATAGTAATTGTCGTTCTATCGATCATATCTGCATAATATGGTTAATAATATGAGTTAGATTGATAATAGTGAGTGTAATAAGTTTAGTAATTGTCGTTCTATCAATAATATAAGCATAATATGCCTAATAATATGAGTTAGATTGATAATAATAAGAATAATGAGTCTAGTAATTGTCGTTCTATCGATCATATCTGCATATATGGTTAATAATATGAGTTAGATTGATAATAGTGAGTGTAATAAGTATAGTAATTGTCGCTCTATCGATCATATAAGCATAATATGGCTAATAATATGAGTTAGATAGATAATAATAAGAGTAATGTGTATAGTTATTGTCGTTCTATCGATCATATCTGCATAATATGGTTAATCATATGAGTTAGATTGGTAATAGTGAGTGTAATAAGTATAGTAATTGTCGTTCTATCGGTCATATGACCATAATATGGCTAATAATATGAGTTAGATTGATAATAGTGAGTGTAATAAGTATAGTAATTGTCGTTCTATCGATCATATAAGCAGAATATGGCTAATAATATGAGTTAGATTGATAATAGTAAGAGTAATGGGTATAGTAATTGTCGTACTATCGATCATATAAGCATAATGTGGCTAATAATATGAGTTAGATTGATAATAATAAGAGTAATAAGTATAGTAATTGTCGTTCTATCGGTCATATAACCATAATATGGCTAATAATATGAGTTAGATTGATAATAATAAGAGTAATGGGTATAGTAATTGTCGTTCTATCGATCATATCTGCATAATATGGTTAATAATATGAGTTAGATTGATAATAGTGAGTGAAATAAGTTTAGTAAATGCCGTTCTATCGATCATATAAGCATAATATAGCTAATAATATGAGTTACATTGATAATAATAAGAGTAATGAGTATAGTAATTGTCGTTCTATCGATCATATAAGCATAATATGACTAATAATATGAGTTAGATTGATAATAATAACAGTAATGAGTATAGTAATTGTCGTCCTATCGATCATATAAGCATAATATGGCTAATAATATGAGTTAGATTGATAATAATAAGAGTAATATGTATAGTAATTATCGTTCTATCGATCATATAAGCATAATATGCCTAATGATATGAGTTAGATTGATAATAATAAGAATAATGAGTCTAGTAATTGTCGTTCTATCGATCATATCTGCATAATATGGTTAATAATATGAGTTAGATGATAATAATAAGAGTAATGAGTATAGTAATTGTCGTTCTATCGATCATATCTGCATAATATGGTTAATAATATGAGTTACATTGATAATAGTGAGTGTAATAAGTTTAGTAAATGTCGTTCTATCGATCATATAAGCATAATATAGCTAATAATATGAGTTACATTGATAATAATAAGAGTAATAAGTATAGGAATTGTCGTTCTATCGATCTTATAAGCATAATATGGCTAATAATATGAGTTAGATTGATAATAATAACAGTAATGAGTATAGCAATTGCCGTCCTATCGATCATATAAGCATAATATGGCTAATAATATGAGTTAGATTGATAATAATAAGGGTAATATGTATAGTAATTATCGTTCTATCGATCATATAAGCATAATATGGCTAATAATATGAGTTAGATTGATAATAATAACAGTAATGAGTATAGTAATTGTCGTCCTATCGATCATATAAGCATAATAAGGCTAATAATATGAGTTAGATTGATAATAATAAGAGTAATATGTATAGTAATTATCGTTCTATCGAACATATAAGCATAATATGGCTAATAATATGAGTTAGATTGATAATAATAACAGTAATGAGTATAGTAATTGTCGTCCTATCGATCATATAAGCAGAATATGGCTAATAATATGAGTTAGATTGATAACAGTAAGAGTAATGAGTATAGCAATTGTCGTACTATCGATCATATAAGCATAATGTAGCTAATAATATGAGTTAGATTGATAATAATAAGAGTAATGAGTCTAGTAATTGTCGTTCTATCGATCATATCTGCATAATATGGTTAATAATATTAGTTAGAATGATAACAGTGAGTGTAATAAGTTTAGTGATTGTCGTTCTATCGATAATATAAGCATAATATGGCTAATAATATGAGTGAGATTGATAATAGTGAGTGTAATAAGTATAGTAATTGTCGCTCTATCGATCATATAAGCATAATATGGCTAATAATATGAGTTAGATAGATAATAATAAGAGTAATGAGTATAGTTATTGTCGTTCTATCGATCGTATCTGCATAATGTGGTTAATAATATGAGTTAGATTGATAATAGTGAGTGTAATAAGTATAGTAATTGTCGTTCTATCGATCATATAAGCATAATATGGCTAATAATATGAGTTAGATTGATAATAATAAGAGTAATAAGTACAGTAATTGTCGTTCTATCGATCATATAAGCATAATATGGCTAATAATATGAGTTAGATTGATAAAAGTGAGTGTAATAAGTTTAGTAAATGTCGTTCTATCGATCATATAAGCACAATATAGCTAATAATATGAGTTAGATTGATAATAATAAGAGTAATGAGTATAGTAATTGTCGTTCTATCGATCATATAAGCATAGTATGGCTAATAATATGAGTCAGATTGATAATAATAAGAGTAATGAGTATAGTAATTGTCGTTCTATCGATCATATCTGCATAATATGGTTAATAATATGAGTTACATTGATAATAGTGAGTGTAATAAGTTTAGTAAATGTCGTTCTATCGATCATATAAGCATAATATAGCTAATAATATGAGTTACATTGATAATAATAAGAGTAATAAGTATAGGAATTGTCGTTCTATCGATCTTATAAGCATAATATGGCTAATAATATGAGTTAGATTGATAATAATAACAGTAATGAGTATAGCAATTGCCGTCCTATCGATCATATAAGCATAATATGGCTAATAATATGAGTTAGATTGATAATAATAAGGGTAATATGTATAGTAATTATCGTTCTATCGATCATATAAGCATAATATGGCTAATAATATGAGTTAGATTGATAATAATAACAGTAATGAGTATAGTAATTGTCGTCCTATCGATCATATAAGCATAATAAGGCTAATAATATGAGTTAGATTGATAATAATAAGAGTAATATGTATAGTAATTATCGTTCTATCGAACATATAAGCATAATATGGCTAATAATATGAGTTAGATTGATAATAATAAGAGTAATAAGTACAGTAATTGTCGTTCTATCGATCATATAAGCATAATATGGCTAATAATATGAGTTAGATTGATAAAAGTGAGTGTAATAAGTTTAGTAAATGTCGTTCTATCGATCATATAAGCATAATATAGCTAATAATATGAGTTAGATTGATAATAATAAGAGTAATGAGTATAGTAATTGTCGTTCTATCGATCATATAAGCATAGTATGGCTAATAATATGAGTCAGATTGATAATAATAAGAGAAATGAGTCTAGTAATTGTCGTTCTATCGATCATATCTGCATAATATGGTTAATAATATGAGTTACATTGATAATAGTGAGTGTAATAAGTTTAGTAAATGTCGTTCTATCGATCATATAAGCATAATATAGCTAATAATATGAGTTACATTGATAATAATAAGAGTAATAAGTATAGGAATTGTCGTTCTATCGATCTTATAAGCATAATATAGCTAATAATATGAGTTAGATTGATAATAATAAAAGTAATGAGTATAGTAATTGTCGTTCTATCGATCATATAAGCATAATATGGCTAATAATATGAGTTAGATTGATAATAATGACAGTAATGAGTATAGTAATTGTCGTCCTATCGATCATATAAGCAGAATATGGCTAATAATATGAGTTAGATTGATAATAGTAAGAGTAATGAGTATAGCAATTGTCGTACTATCGATCATATAAGCATAATGTGGCTAATAATATGAGGTAGATTGATAATAATAAGAGTAATAAGTATAGTAATTGTCGTTCTATCGGTCATATAACCATAATATGGCTAATAATATGAGTTAGATTGATAATAATAAGAGTAATGAGTATAGTAATTGTCGTTCTATCGATCATATCTGCATAATATGGTTAATAATATGAGTTAGATTGATAATAGTGAGTGTAATAAGTTTAGTAATTGTCGTTCTATCGATCATATAAGCATAATATGGATAATAATATGAGTTAGATAGATAATAATAAGAGTAATGAGTATAGTTATTGTCGTTCTATCGATCATATAAGCAGAATATGGCTAATAATATGAGTTAGATTGATAATAGTAAGAGTAATGAGTATAGTAATTGTCGTACTATCGATCATATAAGCATAATGTGGCTAATAATATGAGTTAGATTGATAATAATAAGAGTAATAAGTATAGTAATTGTCGTTCTATCGGTCATATAACCATAATATGGCTAATAATATGAGTTAGATTGATAATAATAAGATTAATAAGTATAGTAATTGTCGTTCTATCGATCATATCTGCATAATATGGTTAATAATATGAGTTAGATTGATAATAGTGAGTGTAATAAGTATAGTAATTGTCGTTCTATCGATCATATAAGCATAATGTGGCTAATAATATGAGTTAGATTGATAATAACAAGAGTAATGAGTATAGTAATTGTCGTTCAATCGATCATATCTGCATTATATGGTTAATAATATGAGTTAGATTGATAATAGTGAGTGTAATAAGTATAGTAATTGTCGCTCTATCGATCATATAAGCATAATATGGATAATAATATGAGTTAGATAGATAATAATAAGAGTAATGAGTATAGTTATTGTCGTTCTATCGATCGTATCTGCATAATGTGGTTAATAATATGAGTTAGATTGATAATAGTGAGTGTAATAAGTATAGTAATTGTCGTTCTATCGATCATATAAGCATAATATGGCTAATAATATGAGTTAGATTGATAATAATAAGAGTAATAAGTACAGTAATTGTCGTTCTATCGATCATATAAGCATAATATGGCTAATAATATGAGTTAGATTGATAAAAGTGAGTGTAATAAGTTTAGTAAATGTCGTTCTATCGATCATATAAGCATAATATAGCTAATAATATGAGTTAGATTGATAATAATAAGAGTAATGAGTATAGTAATTGTCGTTCTATCGATCATATAAGCATAGTATGGCTAATAATATGAGTTAGATTGATAATAATAAGAGAAATGAGTCTAGTAATTGTCGTTCTATCGATCATATCTGCATAATATGGTTAATAATATGAGTTAGATTGATAATAATAAGAGTAATGAGTATAGTAATTGTCGTTCTATCGATCATATCTGTATAATATGGTTAATAATATGAGTTACATTGATAATAGTGAGTGTAATAAGTTTAGTAAATGTCGTTCTATCGATCATATAAGCATAATATAGCTAATAATATGAGTTACATTGATAATAATAAGAGTAATAAGTATAGTAATTGTCGTTCTATCGATCATATAAGCATAATATGGCTAATAATATGAGTTAGATTGATAATAATAACAGTAATGAGTATAGTAATTGTCGTCCTATCGATCATATAAGCATAATATGGCTAGTAATATGAGTTAGATTGATAATAATAAGAGTAATGAGTATAGTAATTGTCGTTCTATCGATCATATCTGCATAATATGGTTAATAATATGAGTTAGATTGATAATATTGAGTGTAATAAGTTTAGTAAATGTCGTTCTATCGATCATATAAGCATAATATAGCTAATAATATGAGTTACATTGATAATAATAAGAGTAATGAGTATAGTAATTGTCGTTCTATCGATCATATAAGCATAATATGACTAATAATATGAGTTAGATTGATAATAATAACAGTAATGAGTATAGTAATTGTCGTCCTATCGATCATATAAGCATAATATGGCTAATAATATGAGTTAGATTGATAATAATAAGAGTAATATGTATAGTAATTATCGTTCTATCGATCATATAAGCATAATATGCCTAATAATATGAGTTAGATTGATAATAATAAGAATAATGAGTCTAGTAATTGTCGTTCTATCGATCATATCTGCATAATATGGTTAATAATATGAGTTAGATTGATAATAATAAGAGTAATGAGTATAGTAATTGTCGTTCTATCGATCATATCTGCATAATATGGTTAATAATATGAGTTAGATTGATAATAATAAGAGTAATGAGTATAGTAATTGTCGTTCTATCGATCATATCTGCATAATATGGTTAATAATATGAGTTAGATTGATAATAGTGAGTGTAATAAGTTTAGTAATTGTCGTTCTATCAATAATATAAGCATAATATGCCTAATAATATGAGTTAGATTGATAATAATAAGAATAATGAGTCTAGTAATTGTCGTTCTATCGATCATATCTGCATAATATGGTTAATAATATGAGTTAGATTGATAATAGTGAGTGTAATAAGTATAGTAATTGTCGCTCTATCGATCATATAAGCATAATATGGCTAATAATATGAGTTAGATAGATAATAATAAGAGTAATGTGTATAGTTATTGTCGTTCTATCGATCATATCTGCATAATATGGTTAATCATATGAGTTAGATTGGTAATAGTGAGTGTAATAAGTATAGTAATTGTCGTTCTATCGGTCATATGACCATAATATGGCTAATAATATGAGTTAGATTGATAATAGTGAGTGTAATAAGTATAGTAATTGTCGTTCTATCGATCATATAAGCAGAATATGGCTAATAATATGAGTTAGATTGATAATAGTAAGAGTAATGGGTATAGTAATTGTCGTACTATCGATCATATAAGCATAATGTGGCTAATAATATGAGTTAGATTGATAATAATAAGAGTAATAAGTATAGTAATTGTCGTTCTATCGGTCATATAACCATAATATGGCTAATAATATGAGTTAGATTGATAATAATAAGAGTCATGGGTATAGTAATTGTCGTTCTATCGATCATATCTGCATAATATGGTTAATAATATGAGTTAGATTGATAATAGTGAGTGAAATAAGTTTAGTAAATGCCGTTCTATCGATCATATAAGCATAATATAGCTAATAATATGAGTTACATTGATAATAATAAGAGTAATGAGTATAGTAATTGTCGTTCTATCGATCATATAAGCATAATATGACTAATAATATGAGTTAGATTGATAATAATAACAGTAATGAGTATAGTAATTGTCGTCCTATCGATCATATAAGCATAATATGGCTAATAATATGAGTTAGATTGATAATAATAAGAGTAATATGTATAGTAATTATCGTTCTATCGATCATATAAGCATAATATGCCTAATGATATGAGTTAGATTGATAATAATAAGAATAATGAGTCTAGTAATTGTCGTTCTATCGATCATATCTGCATAATATGGTTAATAATATGAGTTAGATTGATAATAATAAGAGTAATGAGTATAGTAATTGTCGTTCTATCGATCATATCTGCATAATATGGTTAATAATATGAGTTACATTGATAATAGTGAGTGTAATAAGTTTAGTAAATGTCGTTCTATCGATCATATAAGCATAATATAGCTAATAATATGAGTTACATTGATAATAATAAGAGTAATAAGTATAGGAATTGTCGTTCTATCGATCTTATAAGCATAATATGGCTAATAATATGAGTTAGATTGATAATAATAACAGTAATGAGTATAGCAATTGCCGTCCTATCGATCATATAAGCATAATATGGCTAATAATATGAGTTAGATTGATAATAATAAGGGTAATATGTATAGTAATTATCGTTCTATCGATCATATAAGCATAATATGGCTAATAATATGAGTTAGATTGATAATAATAACAGTAATGAGTATAGTAATTGTCGTCCTATCGATCATATAAGCATAATAAGGCTAATAATATGAGTTAGATTGATAATAATAAGAGTAATATGTATAGTAATTATCGTTCTATCGAACATATAAGCATAATATGGCTAATAATATGAGTTAGATTGATAATAATAACAGTAATGAGTATAGTAATTGTCGTCCTATCGATCATATAAGCAGAATATGGCTAATAATATGAGTTAGATTGATAACAGTAAGAGTAATGAGTATAGCAATTGTCGTACTATCGATCATATAAGCATAATGTAGCTAATAATATGAGTTAGATTGATAATAATAAGAGTAATGAGTCTAGTAATTGTCGTTCTATCGATCATATCTGCATAATATGGTTAATAATATTAGTTAGAATGATAACAGTGAGTGTAATAAGTTTAGTGATTGTCGTTCTATCGATAATATAAGCATAATATGGCTAATAATATGAGTGAGATTGATAAAAGTGAGTGTAATAAGTGTAGTAAATGTCGTTCTATCGATCATATAAGCATAATATAGCTAATAATATGAGTTACATTGATAATAATAAGAGTAATAAGTATAGTAATTGTCGTTCTATCGATCATATAAGCATAATATAGCTAATAATATGAGTTAGATTGATAATAATAAAAGTAATGAGTATAGTAATTGTCGTTCTATCGATCATATAAGCATAATATGGCTAATAATATGAGTTAGATTGATAACAATAAGAGTAATGAGTATAGTAATTGTCGTTCTATCGATCATATAAGCATAATATGGCTAATAATATGAGTTAGATTGATAATAATAACAGTAATGAGTATAGTAATTATCGTTCTATCGATCATATAAGCACAATATGGCTAATAATATGAGTTAGATTGATAATAATGACAGTAATGAGTATAGTAATTGTCGTCCTATCGATCATATAAGCAGAATATGGCTAATAATATGAGTTAGATTGATAATAGTAAGAGTAATGAGTATAGCAATTGTCGTACTATCGATCATATAAGCATAATGTTGCTAATAATATGAGGTAGATTGATAATAATAAGAGTAATAAGTATAGTAATTGTCGTTCTATCGGTCATATAAGCATAATATGGCTAATAATATGAGTTAGATTGATAATAATAAGAGTAATGAGTATAGTAATTGTCGTTCTATCGATCATATCTGCATAATATGGTTAATAATATGAGTTAGATTGATAATAGTGAGTGTAATAAGTTTAGTAAATGTCGTTCTATCGATCATATAAGCATAATATAGCTAATAATATGAGTTACATTGATAATAATAAGAGTAATGAGTATAGTAGTTGTCGTTCTATCGATCATATAAGCATAATATGACTAATAATATGAGTTAGATTGATAATAATAACAGTAATGAGTATAGTAATTGTCGTCCTATCGATCATATAAGCATAATATGGCTAATAATATGAGTTAGATTGATAATAATAAGAGTAATATGTATAGTAATTATCGTTCTATCGATCATATAAGCATAATATGCCTAATAATATGAGTTAGATTGATAATAATAAGAATAATGAGTCTAGTAATTGTCGTTCTATCGATCATATCTGCATAATATGGTTAATAATATGAGTTAGATTGATAATAATAAGAGTAATGAGTATAGTAATTGTCGTTCTATCGATCATATCTGCATAATATGGTTAATAATATGAGTTACATTGATAATAGTGAGTGTAATAAGTTTAGTAAATGTCGTTCTATCGATCATATAAGCATAATATAGATAATAATATGAGTTACATTGATAATAATAAGAGTAATAAGTATAGTAATTGTCGTTCTATCGATCTTATAAGCATAATATGGCTAATAATATGAGTTAGATTGATAATAATAACAGTAATGAGTATAGTAATTGTCGTCCTATCGATCATATAAGCATAATAAGGCTAATAATATGAGTTAGATTGATAGTAATAAGGGTAATATGTATAGTAATTATCGTTCTATCGATCATATAAGCATAATATGGCTAATAATATGAGTTAGATTGATAATAGTAACAGTACTGAGTATAGTAATTGTCGTTCTATCGATCATATAAGCATAATATGACTAATAATATGAGTTAGATTGATAATAATAACAGTAATGTGTATAGTAATTGTCGTTCTATCGATCATATAAGCATAATATGGCTAATAATATGAGTTAGATTGATAATAATAACAGTAATGAGTATAGTAATTGTCGTTCTATCGATCATATAAGCATAATATGACTAATAATATGAGTTAGATTGATAATAATAACAGTAATGTGTATAGTAATTGTCGTCCTATCGATCATATAAGCATAATATGGCTAATAATATGAGTTAGATTGATAATAATAACAGTAATGTGTATAGTAATTGTCGTCCTATCGATCATATAAGCATAATATGGCTAATAATATGAGTTAGATTGATAATAATAAGAGTAATAAGTACAGTAATTGTCATTCTATCGATCATATAAGCATAATATGGCTAATAATATGAGTTAGATTGATAATAATAAGAGTAATAAGTACAGTAATTGTCGTTCTATCGATCATATAAGCATAATATGGCTAATAATATGAGTTAGATTGATAAAAGTGAGTGTAATAAGTTTAGTAAATGTCGTTCTATCGATCATATAAGCATAATATGGCTAATAATATGAGTTAGATTGATAATAGTAAGAGTAATGAGTATAGCAATTGTCGTACTATCGATCATATAAGCATAATGTGGCTAATAATATGAGTTAGATTGATAATAATAAGAGTAATGAGTATAGTAATTGTCGTTCTATCGATCATATCTGCATAATATGGTTAATAATATGAGTTACATTGATAATAGTGAGTGTAATAAGTTTAGTAAATGTCGTTCTATCGATCATATAAGCATAATATAGCTAATAATATGAGTTACATTGATAATAATAAGAGTAATGAGTATAGTAATTGTCGTTCTATCGATCATATAAGCATAATATGACTAATAATATGAGTTAGATTGATAATAATAACAGTAATGTGTATAGTAATTGTCGTCCTATCGATCATATAAGCATAATATGGCTAATAATATGAGTTAGATTGATAATAATAAGAGTAATATGTATAGTAATTATCGTTCTATCGATCATATAAGCATAATATGCCTAATAATATGAGTTAGATTGATAGTAATAAGAATAATGAGTCTAGTAATTGTCGTTCTATCGATCATATCTGCATAATATGGTTAATAATATGAGTTAGATTAATAATAATAAGAGTAATAAGTATAGTAATTGTCGTTCTATCGATCATATAAGCATAATATGGCTAATAATATGAGTTAGATTGATAATAATAACAGTAATGAGTATAGTAATTGTCGTTCTATCGATCATATCTGCATAATATGGTTAATAATATGAGTTACATTGATAATAGTGAGTGTAATAGGTTTAGTAAATGTCGATCTATCGATCATATAAGCATAATATAGCTAATAATATGAGTTACATTGATAATAATAAGAGTAATAAGTATAGTAATTGTCGTTCTATCGATCATATAAGCATAATATGGCTAATAATATGAGTTAGATTGATAATAATAACAGTAATGAGTATAGCAATTGTCGTCCTATCGATCATATAAGCATAATGTGGCTAATAATATGAGTTAGTTTGATAATAATAAGAGTAATGGGTCTAGTAATTGTCGTTCTATCGATCATATCTGCATAATGTGGTTAATAATATTAGTTAGAATGATAACAGTGAGTGTAATAAGTTTAGTAATTGTCGTTCTATCGATAATATAAGCATAATATGGCTAATAATATGAGTGAGATTGATAATAATAAGTGTAATGAGTATAGTAAATGTCGTTCTATCGATCATATCTGCATAATATGGTTAATAATATGAGTTACATTGATAATAGTGAGTGTAATAAGATTAGTAAATGTCGTTCTATCGATCATATAAGCATAATATAGCTAATAATATGAGTTACATTGATAATAATAAGAGTAATAAGTATAGTAATTGTCGTTCTATCGATCTTATAAGCATAATATGGCTAATAATATGAGTTAGATTGATAATAATAACAGTAATGAGTATAGCAATTGCCGTCCTATCGATCATATAAGCATAATATGGCTAATAATATGAGTTAGATTGATAATAATAACAGTAATGAGTATAGCAATTGCCGTCCTATCGATCATATAAGCATAATATGGCTAATAATATGAGTTAGATTGATAATAATAAGGGTAATATGTATAGTAATTATCGTTCTATCGATCATATAAGCATAATATGGCTAATAATATGAGCTAGATTGATAATAATAACAGTAATGAGTATAGTAATTGTCGTCCTATCGATCATATAAGCATAATATGGCTAATAATATGAGTTAGATTGATAATAATAAGAGTAATATGTATAGTAATTATCGTTCTATCGATCATATAAGCATAATATGCCTAATAATATGAGTTAGATTGATAATAATAAGAATAATGAGTCTAGTAATTGTCGTTCTATCGATCATATCTGCATAATATGGTTAATAATATGAGTTAGATTGATAATAATAAGAGTAATGAGTATAGTAATTGTCGTTCTATCGATCATATCTGCATAATATGGTTAATAATATGATTTACATTGATAATAGTGAGTGTAATAAGTTTAGTAAATGTCGTTCTATCGATCATATAAGCATAATATAGCTAATAATATGAGTTACATTGATAATAATAAGAGTAATAAGTATAGGAATTGTCGTTCTATCGATCTTATAAGCATAATATGGCTAATAATATGAGTTAGATTGATAATAGTAAGAGTAATGAGTATAGCAATTGTCGTACTATCGATCATATAAGCATAATGTGGCTAATAATATGAGTTAGATTGATAATAATAAGAGTAATGAGTCTAGTAATTGTCGTTCTATCGATCATATCTGCATAATATGGTTAATAATATTAGTTAGAATGATAACAGTGAGTGTAATAAGTTTAGTGATTGTCGTTCTATCGATAATATAAGCATAATATGGCTAATAATATGAGTGAGATTGATAATAGTGAGTGTAATAAGTGTAGTAAATGTCGTTCTATCGATCATATAAGCATAATATAGCTAATAATATGAGTTACATTGATAATAATAAGAGTAATAAGTATAGTAATTGTCGTTCTATCGATCATATAAGCATAATATAGCTAATAATATGAGTTAGATTGATAATAATAAAAGTAATGAGTATAGTAATTGTCGTTCTATCGATCATATAAGCATAATATGGCTAATAATATGAGTTAGATTGATAACAATAAGAGTAATGAGTATAGTAATTGTCGTTCTATCGATCATATAAGCATAATATGGCTAATAATATAAGTTAGATTGATAATAATAACAGTAATGAGTATAGTAATTATCGTTCTATCGATCATATAAGCATAATATGGCTAATAATATGAGTTAGATTGATAATAATGACAGTAATGAGTATAGTAATTGTCGTCCTATCGATCATATAAGCAGAATATGGCTAATAATATGAGTTAGATTGATAATAGTAAGAGTAATGAGTATAGTAATTGTCGTCCTATCGATCATATAAGCATAATATGGCTAATAATATGAGTTAGATTGATAATAATAAGAGTAATAAGTACAGTAATTGTCATTCTATCGATCATATAAGCATAATATGGCTAATAATATGAGTTAGATTGATAATAATAAGAGTAATAAGTACAGTAATTGTCGTTCTATCGATCATATAAGCATAATATGGCTAATAATATGAGTTAGATTGATAAAAGTGAGTGTAATAAGTTTAGTAAATGTCGTTCTATCGATCATATAAGCATAATATAGCTAATAATATGAGTTAGATTGATAATAATAAGAGTAATGAGTATAGTAATTGTCGTTCTATCGATCATATAAGCATAGTATGGCTAATAATATGAGTTAGATTGATAATAATAAGAGTAATGAGTATAGTAATTATCGTTCTATCGATCATATAAGCATAATATGGCTAATAATATGAGTTAGATTGATAATAATGACAGTAATGAGTATAGTAATTGTCGTCCTATCGATCATATAAGCAGAATATGGCTAATAATATGAGTTAGATTGATAATAGTAAGAGTAATGAGTATAGTAATTGTCGTCCTATCGATCATATAAGCATAATATGGCTAATAATATGAGTTAGATTGATAATAATAAGAGTAATAAGTACAGTAATTGTCATTCTATCGATCATATAAGCATAATATGGCTAATAATATGAGTTAGATTGATAATAATAAGAGTAATAAGTACAGTAATTGTCGTTCTATCGATCATATAAGCATAATATGGCTAATAATATGAGTTAGATTGATAAAAGTGAGTGTAATAAGTTTAGTAAATGTCGTTCTATCGATCATATAAGCATAATATAGCTAATAATATGAGTTAGATTGATAATAATAAGAGTAATGAGTATAGTAATTGTCGTTCTATCGATCATATAAGCATAGTATGGCTAATAATATGAGTTAGATTGATAATAATAAGAGTAATGAGTCTAGTAATTGTCGTTCTATCGATCATATCTGCATAATATGGTTAATAATATGAGTTAGATTGATAATAATAAGAGTAATGAGTATAGTAATTGTCGTTCTATCGATCATATCTGCATAATATGGTTAATAATATGAGTTACATTGATAATAGTGAGTGTAATAAGTTTAGTAAATGTCGTTCTATCGATCATATAAGCATAATATAGCTAATAATATGAGTTACATTGATAATAATGAGAGTAATAAGTATAGTAATTGTCGTTCTATCGATCTTATAAGCATAATATGGCTAATAATATGAGTTAGATTGATAATAATAACAGTAATGAGTATAGCAATTGCCGTCCTATCGATCATATAAGCATAATATGGCTAATAATATGTGTTAGATTGATAATAATAAGGGTAATATGTATAGTAATTATCGTTCTATCGATCATATAAGCATAATATGGCTAACAATATGAGCTAGATTGATAATAATAACAGTAATGAGTATAGTAATTGTCGTCCTATCGATCATATAAGCATAATAAGGCTAATAATATGAGTTAGATTGATAATAATAAGAGTAATATGTATAGTAATTATCGTTCTATCGATCATATAAGCATAATATGGTTAATAATATGAGTTAGATTGATAATAATAACAGTAATGAGTATAGTAATTGTCGTCCTATCGATCATATAAGCAGAATATGGCTAATAATATGAGTTAGATTGATAATAGTAAGAGTAATGAGTATAGCAATTGTCGTACTATCGATCATATAAGCATAATGTGGCTAATAATATGAGTTAGATTGTTAATAATAAGAGTAATGAGTATAGTAATTGTCGTTCTATCGATCATATCTGCATAATATGGTTAATAATATGAGTTACATTGATAATAGTGAGTGTAATAAGTTTAGTAAATGTCGTTCCTTCGATCATATAAGCATAATATAGCTAATAATATGAGTTACATTGATAATAATAAGAGTAATGAGTATAGTAATTGTCGTTCTATCGATCATATAAGCATAATATGACTAATAATATGAGTTAGATTGATAATAATAACAGTAATGTGTATAGTAATTGTCGTCCTATCGATCATATAAGCATAATATGGCTAATAATATGAGCTAGATTCATAATAATAACAGTAATGAGTATAGTAATTGTCGTCCTATCGATCATATAAGCATAATAAGGCTAATAATATGAGTTAGATTGATAATAATAAGAGTAATATGGATAGTAATTATCGTTCTATCGATCATATAAGCATAATATGGTTAATAATATGAGTTAGATTGATAATAATAACAGTAATGAGTATAGTAATTGTCGTCCTATCGATCATATAAGCAGAATATGGCTAATAATATGAGTTAGATTGATAATAGTAAGAGTAATGAGTATAGCAATTGTCGTACTATCGATCATATAAGCATAATGTGGCTAATAATATGAGTTAGATTGTTAATAATAAGAGTAATGAGTATAGTAATTGTCGTTCTATCGATCATATCTGCATAATATGGTTAATAATATGAGTTACATTGATAATAGTGAGTGTAATAAGTTTAGTAAATGTCGTTCTATCGATCATATAAGCATAATATAGCTAATAATATGAGTTACATTGATAATAATAAGAGTAATGAGTATAGTAATAGTCGTTCTATCGATCATATAAGCATAATATGACTAATAATATGAGTTAGATTGATAATAATAACAGTAATGTGTATAGTAATTGTCGTCCTATCGATCATATAAGCATAATATGGCTAATAATATGAGTTAGATTGATAATAATAAGAGTAATATGTATAGTAATTATCGTTCTATCGACCATATAAGCATAATATGCCTAATAATATGAGTTAGATTGATAGTAATAAGAATAATGAGTCTAGTAATTGTCGTTCTATCGATCATATCTGCATAATATGGTTAATAATATGAGTTAGATTGATAATAATAAGAGTAATAAGTATAGTAATTGTCGTTCTATCGATCATATAAGCATAATATGGCTAATAATATGAGTTAGATTGATAATAATAACAGTAATGAGTATAGTAATTGTCGTTCTATCGATCATATCTGCATAATATGGTTAATAATATGAGTTACATTGATAATAATAACAGTAATGAGTATAGCAATTGTCGTCCTATCGATCATATAAGCATAATGTGGCTAATAATATGAGTTAGTTTGATAATAATAAGAGTAATGGGTCTAGTAATTGTCGTTCTATCGATCATATCTGCATAATGTGGTTAATAATATTAGTTAGAATGATAACAGTGAGTGTAATAAGTTTAGTAAATGTCGTTCTATCGATCATATAAGCATAATATAGCTAATAATATGAGTTACATTGATAATAATAAGAGTAATAAGTATAGTAATTGTCGTTCTATCGATCATATAAGCATAATATGGCTAATAATATGAGTTAGATTGATAATAATAACAGTAATGAGTATAGTAATTGTCGTCCTATCGATCATATAAGCATAATATGGCTAGTAATATGAGTTAGATTGATAATAATAAGAGTAATGAGTATAGTAATTGTCGTTCTATCGATCATATCTGCATAATATGGTTAATAATATGAGTTAGATTGATAATATTGAGTGTAATAAGTTTAGTAAATGTCGTTCTATCGATCATATAAGCATAATATAGCTAATAATATGAGTTACATTGATAATAATAAGAGTAATGAGTATAGTAATTGTCGTTCTATCGATCATATAAGCATAATATGACTAATAATATGAGTTAGATTGATAATAATAACAGTAATGAGTATAGTAATTGTCGTCCTATCGATCATATAAGCATAATATGGCTAATAATATGAGTTAGATTGATAATAATAAGAGTAATATGTATAGTAATTATCGTTCTATCGATCATATAAGCATAATATGCCTAATAATATGAGTTAGATTGATAATAATAAGAATAATGAGTCTAGTAATTGTCGTTCTATCGATCATATCTGCATAATATGGTTAATAATATGAGTTAGATTGATAATAATAAGAGTAATGAGTATAGTAATTGTCGTTCTATCGATCATATCTGCATAATATGGTTAATAATATGAGTTAGATTGATAATAATAAGAGTAATGAGTATAGTAATTGTCGTTCTATCGATCATATCTGCATAATATGGTTAATAATATGAGTTAGATTGATAATAGTGAGTGTAATAAGTTTAGTAATTGTCGTTCTATCAATAATATAAGCATAATATGCCTAATAATATGAGTTAGATTGATAATAATAAGAATAATGAGTCTAGTAATTGTCGTTCTATCGATCATATCTGCATAATATGGTTAATAATATGAGTTAGATTGATAATAGTGAGTGTAATAAGTATAGTAATTGTCGCTCTATCGATCATATAAGCATAATATGGCTAATAATATGAGTTAGATAGATAATAATAAGAGTAATGTGTATAGTTATTGTCGTTCTATCGATCATATCTGCATAATATGGTTAATCATATGAGTTAGATTGGTAATAGTGAGTGTAATAAGTATAGTAATTGTCGTTCTATCGGTCATATGACCATAATATGGCTAATAATATGAGTTAGATTGATAATAGTGAGTGTAATAAGTATAGTAATTGTCGTTCTATCGATCATATAAGCAGAATATGGCTAATAATATGAGTTAGATTGATAATAGTAAGAGTAATGGGTACAGTAATTGTCGTACTATCGATCATATAAGCATAATGTGGCTAATAATATGAGTTAGATTGATAATAATAAGAGTAATAAGTATAGTAATTGTCGTTCTATCGGTCATATAACCATAATATGGCTAATAATATGAGTTAGATTGATAATAATAAGAGTAATGGGTATAGTAATTGTCGTTCTATCGATCATATCTGCATAATATGGTTAATAATATGAGTTAGATTGATAATAGTGAGTGAAATAAGTTTAGTAAATGCCGTTCTATCGATCATATAAGCATAATATAGCTAATAATATGAGTTACATTGATAATAATAAGAGTAATGAGTATAGTAATTGTCGTTCTATCGATCATATAAGCATAATATGACTAATAATATGAGTTAGATTGATAATAATAACAGTAATGAGTATAGTAATTGTCGTCCTATCGATCATATAAGCATAATATGGCTAATAATATGAGTTAGATTGATAATAATAAGAGTAATATGTATAGTAATTATCGTTCTATCGATCATATAAGCATAATATGCCTAATGATATGAGTTAGATTGATAATAATAAGAATAATGAGTCTAGTAATTGTCGTTCTATCGATCATATCTGCATAATATGGTTAATAATATGAGTTAGATTGATAATAATAAGAGTAATGAGTATAGTAATTGTCGTTCTATCGATCATATCTGCATAATATGGTTAATAATATGAGTTACATTGATAATAGTGAGTGTAATAAGTTTAGTAAATGTCGTTCTATCGATCATATAAGCATAATATAGCTAATAATATGAGTTACATTGATAATAATAAGAGTAATAAGTATAGGAATTGTCGTTCTATCGATCTTATAAGCATAATATGGCTAATAATATGAGTTAGATTGATAAAAATAACAGTAATGAGTATAGCAATTGCCGTCCTATCGATCATATAAGCATAATATGGCTAATAATATGAGTTAGATTGATAATAATAAGGGTAATATGTATAGTAATTATCGTTCTATCGATCATATAAGCATAATATGGCTAATAATATGAGTTAGATTGATAATAATAACAGTAATGAGTATAGTAATTGTCGTCCTATCGATCATATAAGCAGAATATGGCTAATAATATGAGTTAGATTGATAACAGTAAGAGTAATGAGTATAGCAATTGTCGTACTATCGATCATATAAGCATAATGTAGCTAATAATATGAGTTAGATTGATAATAATAAGAGTAATGAGTCTAGTAATTGTCGTTCTATCGATCATATCTGCATAATATGGTTAATAATATTAGTTAGAATGATAACAGTGAGTGTAATAAGTTTAGTGATTGTCGTTCTATCGATAATATAAGCATAATATGGCTAATAATATGAGTGAGATTGATAAAAGTGAGTGTAATAAGTGTAGTAAATGTCGTTCTATCGATCATATAAGCATAATATAGCTAATAATATGAGTTACATTGATAATAATAAGAGTAATAAGTATAGTAATTGTCGTTCTATCGATCATATAAGCATAATATAGCTAATAATATGAGTTAGATTGATAATAATAAAAGTAATGAGTATAGTAATTGTCGTTCTATCGATCATATAAGCATAATATGGCTAATAATATGAGTTAGATTGATAACAATAAGAGTAATGAGTATAGTAATTGTCGTTCTATCGATCATATAAGCATAATATGGCTAATAATATGAGTTAGATTGATAATAATAACAGTAATGAGTATAGTAATTATCGTTCTATCGATCATATAAGCACAATATGGCTAATAATATGAGTTAGATTGATAATAATGACAGTAATGAGTATAGTAATTGTCGTCCTATCGATCATATAAGCAGAATATGGCTAATAATATGAGTTAGATTGATAATAGTAAGAGTAATGAGTATAGCAATTGTCGTACTATCGATCATATAAGCATAATGTTGCTAATAATATGAGGTAGATTGATAATAATAAGAGTAATAAGTATAGTAATTGTCGTTCTATCGGTCATATAAGCATAATATGGCTAATAATATGAGTTAGATTGATAATAATAAGAGTAATGAGTATAGTAATTGTCGTTCTATCGATCATATCTGCATAATATGGTTAATAATATGAGTTACATTGATAATAGTGAGTGTAATAAGTTTAGTAAATGTCGTTCTATCGATCATATAAGCATAATATAGATAATAATATGAGTTACATTGATAATAATAAGAGTAATAAGTATAGTAATTGTCGTTCTATCGATCTTATAAGCATAATATGGCTAATAATATGAGTTAGATTGATAATAATAACAGTAATGAGTATAGTAATTGTCGTCCTATCGATCATATAAGCATAATAAGGCTAATAATATGAGTTAGATTGATAATAATAAGAGTAATATGTATAGTAATTATCGTTCTATCGATCATATAAGCATAATATGGCTAATAATATGAGTTAGATTGATAATAATAAGAGTAATATGTATAGTAATTATCGTTCTATCGATCATATAAGCATAATATGCCTAATAATATGAGTTAGATTGATAGTAATAAGGGTAATATGTATAGTAATTATCGTTCTATCGATCATATAAGCATAATATGGCTAATAATATGAGTTAGATTGATAATAATAACAGTACTGAGTATAGTAATTGTCGTTCTATCGATCATATAAGCATAATATGACTAATAATATGAGTTAGATTGATAATAATAACAGTAATGTGTATAGTAATTGTCGTTCTATCGATCATATAAGCATAATATGGCTAATAATATGAGTTAGATTGATAATAATAACAGTAATGAGTATAGTAATTGTCGTTCTATCGATCATATAAGCATAATATGACTAATAATATGAGTTAGATTGATAATAATAACAGTAATGTGTATAGTAATTGTCGTCCTATCGATCATATAAGCATAATATGGCTAATAATATGAGTTAGATTGATAATAATAACAGTAATGTGTATAGTAATTGTCGTCCTATCGATCATATAAGCATAATATGGCTAATAATATGAGTTAGATTGATAATAATAAGAGTAATAAGTACAGTAATTGTCATTCTATCGATCATATAAGCATAATATGGCTAATAATATGAGTTAGATTGATAATAATAAGAGTAATAAGTACAGTAATTGTCGTTCTATCGATCATATAAGCATAATATGGCTAATAATATGAGTTAGATTGATAAAAGTGAGTGTAATAAGTTTAGTAAATGTCGTTCTATCGATCATATAAGCATAATATAGCTAATAATATGAGTTAGATTGATAATAATAAGAGTAATGAGTATAGTAATTGTCGTTCTATCGATCATATAAGCATAGTATGGCTAATAATATGAGTTAGAGTGATAATAATAAGAGTAATGAGTCTAGTAATTGTCGTTCTATCGATCATATCTGCATAATATGGTTAATAATATGAGTTAGATTGATAATAATAAGAGTAATGAGTATAGTAATTGTCGTTCTATCGATCATATCTGCATAATATGGTTAATAATATGAGTTACATTGATAATAGTGAGTGTAATAAGTTTAGTAAATGTCGTTCTATCGATCATATAAGCATAATATAGCTAATAATATGAGTTACATTGATAATAATAAGAGTAATAAGTATAGTAATTGTCGTTCTATCGATCATATAAGCATAATATGGCTAATAATATGAGTTAGATTGATAATAATAAGAGTAATGAGTATAGTAATTGTCGTTCTATCGATCATATCTGCATAATATGGTTAATAATATGAGTTACATTGATAATAGTGAGTGTAATAAGTTTAGTAAATGTCGTTCTATCGATCATATAAGCATAATATAGCTAATAATATGAGTTACATTGATAATAATAAGAGTAATAAGTATAGTAATTGTCGTTCTATCGATCATATAAGCATAATATGGCTAATAATATGAGTTAGATTGATAATAATAACAGTAATGAGTATAGCAATTGCCGTCCTATCGATCATATACACATAATATGGCTAATAATATGAGTTAGATTGATAATAATAAGGGTAATATGTATAGTAATTATCGTTCTATCGATCATATAAGCATAATATGGCTAATAATATGAGCTAGATTGATAATAATAACAGTAATGAGTATAGTAATTGTCGTCCTATCGATCATATAAGCATAATAAGGCTAATAATATGAGTTAGATTGATAATAATAAGAGTAATATGTATAGTAATTATCGTTCTATCGATCATATAAGCATAATATGGTTAATAATATGAGTTAGATTGATAATAATAACAGTAATGAGTATAGTAATTGTCGTCCTATCGATCATATAAGCAGAATATGGCTAATAATATGAGTTAGATTGATAATAGTAAGAGTAATGAGTATAGCAATTGTCGTACTATCGATCATATAAGCATAATGTGGCTAATAATATGAGTTAGATTGATAATAATAAGAGTAATGAGTATAGTAATTGTCGTTCTATCGATCATATAAGCATAATATGACTAATAATATGAGTTAGATTGATAATAATAACAGTAATGTGTATAGTAATTGTCGTCCTATCGATCATATAAGCATAATATGGCTAATAATATGAGTTAGATTGATAATAATAAGAGTAATATGTATAGTAATTATCGTTCTATCGATCATATAAGCATAATATGCCTAATAATATGAGTTAGATTGATAGTAATAAGAATAATGAGTCTAGTAATTGTCGTTCTATCGATCATATCTGCATAATATGGTTAATAATATGAGTTAGATTAATAATAATAAGAGTAATAAGTATAGTAATTGTCGTTCTATCGATCATATAAGCATAATATGGCTAATAATATGAGTTAGATTGATAATAATAACAGTAATGAGTATAGTAATTGTCGTTCTATCGATCATATCTGCATAATATGGTTAATAATATGAGTTACATTGATAATAGTGAGTGTAATAAGTTTAGTAAATGTCGATCTATCGATCATATAAGCATAATATAGCTAATAATATGAGTTACATTGATAATAATAAGAGTAATAAGTATAGTAATTGTCGTTCTATCGATCATATAAGCATAATATGGCTAATAATATGAGTTAGATTGATAATAATAACAGTAATGAGTATAGCAATTGTCGTCCTATCGATCATATAAGCATAATGTGGCTAATAATATGAGTTAGTTTGATAATAATAAGAGTAATGGGTCTAGTAATTGTCGTTCTATCGATCATATCTGCATAATGTGGTTAATAATATTAGTTAGAATGATAACAGTGAGTGTAATAAGTTTAGTAATTGTCGTTCTATCGATAATATAAGCATAATATGGCTAATAATATGAGTGAGATTGATAATAATAAGTGTAATGAGTATAGTAAATGTCGTTCTATCGATCATATCTGCATAATATGGTTAATAATATGAGTTACATTGATAATAGTGAGTGTAATAAGATTAGTAAATGTCGTTCTATCGATCATATAAGCATAATATAGCTAATAATATGAGTTACATTGATAATAATAAGAGTAATAAGTATAGTAATTGTCGTTCTATCGATCTTATAAGCATAATATGGCTAATAATATGAGTTAGATTGATAATAATAACAGTAATGAGTATAGCAATTGCCGTCCTATCGATCATATAAGCATAATATGGCTAATAATATGAGTTAGATTGATAATAATAACAGTAATGAGTATAGCAATTGCCGTCCTATCGATCATATAAGCATAATATGGCTAATAATATGAGTTAGATTGATAATAATAAGGGTAATATGTATAGTAATTATCGTTCTATCGATCATATAAGCATAATATGGCTAATAATATGAGCTAGATTGATAATAATAACAGTAATGAGTATAGTAATTGTCGTCCTATCGATCATATAAGCATAATAAGGCTAATAATATGAGTTAGATTGATAATAATAAGAGTAATATGTATAGTAATTATCGTTCTATCGAACATATAAGCATAATATGGCTAATAATATGAGTTAGATTGATAATAATAACAGTAATGAGTATAGTAATTGTCGTCCTATCGATCATATAAGCAGAATATGGCTAATAATATGAGTTAGATTGATAATAGTAAGAGTAATGAGTATAGCAATTGTCGTACTATCGATCATATAAGCATAATGTGGCTAATAATATGAGTTAGATTGATAATAATAAGAGTAATGAGTCTAGTAATTGTCGTTCTATCGATCATATCTGCATAATATGGTTAATAATATTAGTTAGAATGATAACAGTGAGTGTAATAAGTTTAGTGATTGTCGTTCTATCGATAATATAAGCATAATATGGCTAATAATATGAGTGAGATTGATAAAAGTGAGTGTAATAAGTGTAGTAAATGTCGTTCTATCGATCATATAAGCATAATATAGCTAATAATATGAGTTACATTGATAATAATAAGAGTAATAAGTATAGTAATTGTCGTTCTATCGATCATATAAGCATAATATAGCTAATAATATGAGTTAGATTGATAATAATAAAAGTAATGAGTATAGTAATTGTCGTTCTATCGATCATATAAGCATAATATGGCTAATAATATGAGTTAGATTGATAACAATAAGAGTAATGAGTATAGTAATTGTCGTTCTATCGAATCATATAAGCATAATATGGCTAATAATATAAGTTAGATTGATAATAATAACAGTAATGAGTATAGTAATTATCGTTCTATCGATCATATAAGCATAATATGGCTAATAATATGAGTTAGATTGATAATAATGACAGTAATGAGTATAGTAATTGTCGTCCTATCGATCATATAAGCAGAATATGGCTAATAATATGAGTTAGATTGATAATAGTAAGAGTAATGAGTATAGTAATTGTCGTCCTATCGATCATATAAGCATAATATGGCTAATAATATGAGTTAGATTGATAATAATAAGAGTAATAAGTACAGTAATTGTCATTCTATCGATCATATAAGCATAATATGGCTAATAATATGAGTTAGATTGATAATAATAAGAGTAATAAGTACAGTAATTGTCGTTCTATCGATCATATAAGCATAATATGGCTAATAATATGAGTTAGATTGATAAAAGTGAGTGTAATAAGTTTAGTAAATGTCGTTCTATCGATCATATAAGCATAATATAGCTAATAATATGAGTTAGATTGATAATAATAAGAGTAATGAGTATAGTAATTGTCGTTCTATCGATCATATAAGCATAGTATGGCTAATAATATGAGTTAGATTGATAATAATAAGAGTAATGAGTCTAGTAATTGTCGTTCTATCGATCATATCTGCATAATATGGTTAATAATATGAGTTAGATTGATAATAATAAGAGTAATGAGTATAGTAATTGTCGTTCTATCGATCATATCTGCATAATATGGTTAATAATATGAGTTACATTGATAATAGTGAGTGTAATAAGTTTAGTAAATGTCGTTCTATCGATCATATAAGCATAACATAGCTAATAATATGAGTTACATTGATAATAATAAGAGTAATAAGTATAGTAATTGTCGTTCTATCGATCTTATAAGCATAATATGGCTAATAATATGAGTTAGATTGATAATAATAACAGTAATGAGTATAGCAATTGCCGTCCTATCGATCATATAAGCATAATATGGCTAATAATATGTGTTAGATTGATAATAATAAGGGTAATATGTATAGTAATTATCGTTCTATCGATCATATAAGCATAATATGGCTAATAATATGAGCTAGATTGATAATAATAACAGTAATGAGTATAGTAATTGTCGTCCTATCGATCATATAAGCATAATAAGGCTAATAATATGAGTTAGATTGATAATAATAAGAGTAATATGTATAGTAATTATCGTTCTATCGATCATATAAGCATAATATGGTTAATAATATGAGTTAGATTGATAATAATAACAGTAATGAGTATAGTAATTGTCGTCCTATCGATCATATAAGCAGAATATGGCTAATAATATGAGTTAGATTGATAATAGTAAGAGTAATGAGTATAGCAATTGTCGTACTATCGATCATATAAGCATAATGTGGCTAATAATATGAGTTAGATTGTTAATAATAAGAGTAATGAGTATAGTAATTGTCGTTCTATCGATCATATCTGCATAATATGGTTAATAATATGAGTTACATTGATAATAGTGAGTGTAATAAGTTTAGTAAATGTCGTTCCTTCGATCATATAAGCATAACATAGCTAATAATATGAGTTACATTGATAATAATAAGAGTAATGAGTATAGTAATTGTCGTTCTATCGATCATATAAGCATAATATGACTAATAATATGAGTTAGATTGATAATAATAACAGTAATGTGTATAGTAATTGTCGTCCTATCGATCATATAAGCATAATATGGCTAATAATATGAGCTAGATTCATAATAATAACAGTAATGAGTATAGTAATTGTCGTCCTATCGATCATATAAGCATAATAAGGCTAATAATATGAGTTAGATTGATAATAATAAGAGTAATATGGATAGTAATTATCGTTCTATCGATCATATAAGCATAATATGGTTAATAATATGAGTTAGATTGATAATAATAACAGTAATGAGTATAGTAATTGTCGTCCTATCGATCATATAAGCAGAATATGGCTAATAATATGAGTTAGATTGATAATAGTAAGAGTAATGAGTATAGCTATTGTCGTACTATCGATCATATAAGCATAATGTGGCTAATAATATGAGTTAGATTGTTAATAATAAGAGTAATGAGTATAGTAATTGTCGTTCTATCGATCATATCTGCATAATATGGTTAATAATATGAGTTACATTGATAATAGTGAGTGTAATAAGTTTAGTAAATGTCGTTCTATCGATCATATAAGCATAATATAGCTAATAATATGAGTTACATTGATAATAATAAGAGTAATGAGTATAGTAATAGTCGTTCTATCGATCATATAAGCATAATATGACTAATAATATGAGTTAGATTGATAATAATAACAGTAATGTGTATAGTAATTGTCGTCCTATCGATCATATAAGCATAATATGGCTAATAATATGAGTTAGATTGATAATAATAAGAGTAATATGTATAGTAATTATCGTTCTATCGACCATATAAGCATAATATGCCTAATAATATGAGTTAGATTGATAGTAATAACAGTAATGAGTATAGTAATTGTCGTTCTATCGATCATATCTGCATAATATGGTTAATAATATGAGTTACATTGATAATAGTGAGTGTAATAAGTTTAGTAAATGTCGTTCTATCGATCATATAAGCATAATATAGCTAATAATATGGGTTACATTGATAATAATAAGAGTAATAAGTATAGTAATTGTCGTTCTATCGATCATATAAGCATAATATGGCTAATAATATGAGTTAGATTGATAATAATAAGAGTAATATGTATAGTAATTATCGTTCTATCGATCATATAAGCATAATATGCCTAATAATATGAGTTAGATTGATAATAATAACAGTATTGAGTATAGTAATTGTCGTTCTATCGATCATATAAGCATAATATGACTAATAATATGAGTTAGATTGATAATAATAACAGTGATGTGTATAGTAATTGTCGTTCTATCGATCATATAAGCATAATATGGCTAATAATATGAGTTAGATTGATAATAACAACAGTAATGAGTATAGTAATTGTCGTTCTATCGATCATATAAGCATAATATGACTAATAATATGAGTTAGATTGATGATAATAACAGTAATGTGTATAGTAATTGTCGTCCTATCGATCATATAAGCATAATATGGCTAATAATATGAGTTAGATTGATAATAATAAGAGTAATAAGTACAGTAATTGTCATTCTATCGATCATATAAGCATAATATGGCTAATAATATGAGTTAGATTGATAATAATAAGAGTAATAAGTACAGTAATTGTCGTTCTATCGATCATATAAGCATAATATGGCTAATAATATGAGTTAGATTGATAAAAGTGAGTGTAATAAGTTTAGTAAATGTCGTTCTATCGATCATATAAGCATAATATAGCTAATAATATGAGTTAGATTGATAATAATAAGAGTAATGAGTATAGTAATTGTCGTTCTATCGATCATATAAGCATAGTATGGCTAATAATATGAGTTAGATTGATAATAATAAGAGTAATGAGTCTAGTAATTGTCGTTCTATCGATCATATCTGCATAATATGGTTAATAATATGAGTTAGATTGATAATAATAAGAGTAATGAGTATAGTAATTGTCGTTCTATCGATCATATCTGCATAATATGGTTAATAATATGAGTTACATTGATAATAGTGAGTGTAATAAGTTTAGTAAATGTCGTTCTATCGATCATATAAGCATAATATAGCTAATAATATGAGTTACATTGATAATAATAAGAGTAATAAGTATAGTAATTGTCGTTCTATCGATCATATAAGCATAATATGGCTAACAATATGAGTTAGATTGATAATAATAACAGTAATGAGTATAGCAATTGTCGTCCTATCGATCATATAAGCATAATGTGGCTAATAATATGAGTTAGTTTGATAATAATAAGAGTAATGGGTCTAGTAATTGTCGTTCTATCGATCATATCTGCATAATGTGGTTAATAATATTAGTTAGAATGATAACAGTGAGTGTAATAAGTTTAGTAATTGTCGTTCTATCGATAATATAAGCATAATATGGCTAATAATATGAGTGAGATTGATAATAATAAGAGTAATGAGTATAGTAAATGTCGTTCTATCGATCATATCTGCATAATATGGTTAATAATATGAGTTACATTGATAATAGTGAGTGTAATAAGATTAGTAAATGTCGTTCTATCGATCATATAAGCATAATATAGCTAATAATATGAGTTACATTGATAATAATAAGAGTAATAAGTATAGTAATTGTCGTTCTATCGATCTTATAAGCATAATATGGCTAATAATATGAGTTAGATTGATAATAATAACAGTAATGAGTATAGCAATTGCCATCCTATCGATCATATAAGCATAATATGGCTAATAATATGAGTTAGATTGATAATAATAAGGGTAATATGTATAGTAATTATCGTTCTATCGATCATATAAGCATAATATGGCTAATAATATGAGCTAGATTGATAATAATAACAGTAATGAGTATAGTAATTGTCGTCCTATCGATCATATAAGCATAATAAGGCTAATAATATGAGTTAGATTGATAATAATAAGAGTAATATGTATAGTAATTATCGTTCTATCGATCATATAAGCATAATATGGTTAATAATATGAGTTAGATTGATAATAATAACAGTAATGAGTATAGTAATTGTCGTCCTATCGATCATATAAGCAGAATATGGCTAATAATATGAGTTAGATTGATAATAGTAAGAGTAATGAGTATAGCAATTGTCGTACTATCGATCATATAAGCATAATGTGGCTAATAATATGAGTTAGATTGTTAATAATAAGAGTAATGAGTATAGTAATTGTCGTTCTATCGATCATATCTGCATAATATGGTTAATAATATGAGTTACATTGATAATAGTGAGTGTAATAAGTTTAGTAAATGTCGTTCCTTCGATCATATAAGCATAATATAGCTAATAATATGAGTTACATTGATAATAATAAGAGTAATGAGTATAGTAATTGTCGTTCTATCGATCATATAAGCATAATATGACTAATAATATGAGTTAGATTGATAATAATAACAGTAATGTGTATAGTAATTGTCGTCCTATCGATCATATAAGCATAATATGGCTAATAATATGAGCTAGATTGATAATAATAACAGTAATGAGTATAGTAATTGTCGTCCTATCGATCATATAAGCATAATAAGGCTAATAATATGAGTTACATTGATAATAATAAGAGTAATGAGTATAATAATTGTCGTTCTATCGATCATATAAGCATAATATGACTAATAATATGAGTTAGATTGATAATAATAACAGTAATGTGTATAGTAATTGTCGTCCTATCGATCATATAAGCATAATATGGCTAATAATATGAGTTAGATTGATAATAATAACAGTAATGAGTATAGCAATTGTCGTCCTATCGATCATATAAGCATAATATGGCTAATAATATGAGTTAGATTGATAATAATAACAGTAATGAGTATAGCAATTGCCGTCCTATCGATCATATAAGCATAATATGGCTAATAATATGAGTTACATTGATAATAATAAGAGTAATAAGTATAGTAATTATCGTTCTATCGATCATATAAGCATAATATGGTTAATAATATGAGTTAGATTGATAATAATAACAGTAATGAGTATAGTAATTGTCGTCCTATCGATCATATAAGCAGAATATGGCTAATAATATGAGTTAGATTGATAGTAATAAGAATAATGAGTCTAGTAATTGTCGTTCTATCGATCATATCTGCATAATATGGTTAATAATATGAGTTAGATTGATAATAATAAGAGTAATAAGTATAATAATTGTCGTTCTATCGATCATATAAGCATAATATGGCTAATAATATGAGTTAGATTGATAATAATAAGAATAATGATTCTAGTAATTGTCGTTCTATCGATCATATCTGCATAATATGGTTAATAATATGAGTTACATTGATAATAGTGAGTGTAATAAGTTTAGTAAATGTCGTTCTATCGATCATATAAGCATAATATAGCTAATAATATGAGTTACATTGATAATAATAAGAGTAATAAGTATAGTAATTGTCGTTCTATCGATCATATAAGCATAATATGGCTAATAATATGAGTTAGATTGATAATAATAACAGTAATGAGTATAGCAATTGTCGTCCTATCGATCATATAAGCATAATGTGGCTAATAATATGAGTTAGTTTGATAATAATAAGAGTAATGGGTCTAGTAATTGTCGTTCTATCGATCATATCTGCATAATGTGGTTAATAATATTAGTTAGAATGATAACAGTGAGTGTAATAAGTTTAGTAATTGTCGTTCTATCGATAATATAAGCATAATATGGCTAATAATATGAGTGAGATTGATAATAATAAGAGTAATGAGTATAGTAAATGTCGTTCTATCGATCATATCTGCATAATATGGTTAATAATATGAGTTACATTGATAATAGTGAGTGTAATATGATTAGTAAATGTCGTTCTATCGATCATATAAGCATAATATAGCTAATAATATGAGTTACATTGATAATAATAAGAGTAATAAGTATAGTAATTGTCGTTCTATCGATCTTATAAGCATAATATGGCTAATAATATGAGTTAGATTGATAATAATAACAGTAATGAGTATAGCAATTGCCGTCCTATCGATCATATAAGCATAATATGGCTAATAATATGAGTTAGATTGATAATAATAACAGTAATGAGTATAGCAATTGCCGTCCTATCGATCATATAAGCATAATATGGCTAATAATATGAGTTAGATTGATAATAATAAGGGTAATATGTATAGTAATTATCGTTCTGTCGATCATATAAGCATAATATGGCTAATAATATGAGCTAGATTGATAATAATAACAGTAATGAGTATAGTAATTGTCGTCCTATCGATCATATAAGCATAATATGGCTAATAATATGAGTTAGATTGATAATAATAAGAGTAATATGTATAGTAATTATCGTTCTATCGATCATATAAGCATAATATGGCTAATAATATGAGTTAGATTGATAATAATAAGAGTAATATGTATAGTAATTATCGTTCTATCGATCATATAAGCATAATATGCCTAATAATATGAGTTAGATTGATAATAATAACAGTATTGAGTATAGTAATTGTCGTTCTATCGATCATATAAGCATAATATGACTAATAATATGAGTTAGATTGATAATAATAACAGTAATGTGTATAGTAATTGTCGTTCTATCGATCATATAAGCATAATATGGCTAATAATATGAGTTAGATTGATAACAATAAGAGTAATGAGTATAGTAATTGTCGTTCTATCGATCATATAAGCATAATATGGCTAATAATATAAGTTAGATTGATAATAATAACAGTAATGAGTATAGTAATTATCGTTCTATCGATCATATAAGCATAATATGGCTAATAATATGAGTTAGATTGATAATAATGACAGTAATGAGTATAGTAATTGTCGTCCTATCGATCATATAAGCAGAATATGGCTAATAATATGAGTTAGATTGATAATAGTAAGAGTAATGAGTATAGCAATTGTCGTACTATCGATCATATAAGCATAATGTTGCTAATAATATGAGGTAGATTGATAATAATAAGAGTAATAAGTATAGTAATTGTCGTTCTATCGGTCATATAAGCATAATATGGCTAATAATATGAGTTAGATTGATAATAATAAGAGTAATGAGTATAGTAATTGTCGTTCTATCGATCATATCTGCATAATATGGTTAATAATATGAGTTAGATTGATAATAGTGAGTGTAATAAGTTTAGTAAATGTCGTTCTATCGATCATATAAGCATAATATAGCTAATAATATGAGTTACATTGATAATAATAAGAGTAATGAGTATAGTAATTGTCGTTCTATCGATCATATAAGCATAATATGACTAATAATATGAGTTAGATTGATAATAATAACAGTAATGAGTATAGTAATTGTCGTCCTATCGATCATATAAGCATAATATGGCTAATAATATGAGTTAGATTGATAATAATAAGAGTAATATGTATAGTAATTATCGTTCTATCGATCATATAAGCATAATATGCCTAATAATATGAGTTAGATTGATAATAATAAGAATAATGAGTCTAGTAATTGTCATTCTATCGATCATATCTGCATAATATGGTTAATAATATGAGTTAGATTGATAATAATAAGAGTAATGAGTATAGTAATTGTCGTTCTATCGATCATATCTGCATAATATGGTTAATAATATGAGTTACATTGATAATAGTGAGTGTAATAAGTTTAGTAAATGTCGTTCTATCGATCATATAAGCATAATATAGCTAATAATATGAGTTACATTGATAATAATAAGAGTAATAAGTCTAGTAATTGTCGTTCTATCGATCTTATAAGCATAATATGGCTAATAATATGAGTTAGATTGATAATAATAACAGTAATGAGTATAGTAATTGTCGTCCTATCGATCATATAAGCTAAATAAGGCTAATAATATGAGTTAGATTGATAATAATAAGAGTAATATGTATAGTAATTATCGTTCTATCGATCATATAAGCATAATATGGCTAATAATATGAGTTAGATTGATAATAATAAGAGTAATATGTATAGTAATTATCGTTCTATCGATCATATAAGCATAATATGCCTAATAATATGAGTTAGATTGATAATAATAACAGTATTGAGTATAGTAATTGTCGTTCTATCGATCATATAAGCATAATATGACAAATAATATGAGTTAGATTGATAATAATAACAGTGATGTGTATAGTAATTGTCGTTCTATCGATCATATAAGCATAATATGGCTAATAATATGAGTTAGATTGATAATAATAACAGTAATGAGTATAGTAATTGTCGTTCTATCGATCATATAAGCATAATATGACTAATAATATGAGTTAGATTGATAATAATAACAGTAATGTGTATAGTAATTGTCGTCCTATCGATCATATAAGCATAATATGGCTAATAATATGAGTTAGATTGATAATAATAAGAGTAATAAGTACAGTAATTGTCATTCTATCGATCATATAAGCATAATATGGCTAATAATATGAGTTAGATTGATAATAATAAGAGTAATAAGTACAGTAGTTGTCGTTCTATCGATCATATAAGCATAATATGGCTAATAATATGAGTTAGATTGATAAAAGTGAGTGTAATAAGTTTAGTAAATGTCGTTCTATCGATCATATAAGCATAATATAGCTAATAATATGAGTTAGATTGATAATAATAAGAGTAATGAGTATAGTAATTGTCGTTCTATCGATCATATAAGCATAGTATGGCTAATAATATGAGTTACATTGATAATAGTGAGTGTAATAAGTTTAGTAAATGTCGTTCTATCGATCATATAAGCATAATATAGCTAATAATATGAGTTACATTGATAATAATAAGAGTAATAAGTATAGTAATTGTCGTTCTATCGATCATATAAGCATAATATGGCTAACAATATGAGTTAGATTGATAATAATAACAGTAATGAGTATAGCAATTGTCGTCCTATCGATCATATAAGCATAATGTGGCTAATAATATGAGTTAGTTTGATAATAATAAGAGTAATGGGTCTAGTAATTGTCGTTCTATCGATCATATCTGCATAATGTGGTTAATAATATTAGTTAGAATGATAACAGTGAGTGTAATAAGTTTAGTAATTGTCGTTCTATCGATAATATAAGCATAATATGGCTAATAATATGAGTGAGATTGATAATAATAAGAGTAATGAGTATAGTAAATGTCGTTCTATCGATCATATCTGCATAATATGGTTAATAATATGAGTTACATTGATAATAGTGAGTGTAATAAGATTAGTAAATGTCGTTCTATCGATCATATAAGCATAATATAGCTAATAATATGAGTTACATTGATAATAATAAGAGTAATAAGTATAGTAATTGTCGTTCTATCGATCTTATAAGCATAATATGGCTAATAATATGAGTTAGATTGATAATAATAACAGTAATGAGTATAGCAATTGCCGTCCTATCGATCATATAAGCATAATATGGCTAATAATATGAGTTAGATTGATAATAATAAGGGTAATATGTATAGTAATTATCGTTCTATCGATCATATAAGCATAATATGGCTAATAATATGAGCTAGATTGATAATAATAACAGTAATGAGTATAGTAATTGTCGTCCTATCGATCATATAAGCATAATAAGGCTAATAATATGAGTTAGATTGATAATAATAAGAGTAATATGTATAGTAATTATCGTTCTATCGATCATATAAGCATAATATGGTTAATAATATGAGTTAGATTGATAATAATAACAGTAATGAGTATAGTAATTGTCGTCCTATCGATCATATAAGCAGAATATGGCTAATAATATGAGTTAGATTGATAATAGTAAGAGTAATGAGTATAGCAATTGTCGTACTATCGATCATATAAGCATAATGTGGCTAATAATATGAGTTAGATTGTTAATAATAAGAGTAATGAGTATAGAAATTGTCGTTCTATCGATCATATCTGCATAATATGGTTAATAATATGAGTTACATTGATAATAGTGAGTGTAATAAGTTTAGTAAATGTCGTTCTATCGATCATATAAGCATAATATAGCTAATAATATGAGTTACATTGATAATAATAAGAGTAATGAGTATAGTAATTGTCGTTCTATCGATCATATAAGCATAATATGACTAATAATATGAGTTAGATTGATAATAATAACAGTAATGTGTATAGTAATTGTCGTCCTATCGATCATATAAGCATAATATGCCTAATAATATGAGTTAGATTGATAATAATAAGAGTAATATGTATAGTAATTATCGTTCTATCGATCATATCTGCATAATATGGTTAATAATATGAGTTACATTGATAATAGTGAGTGTAATAAGTTTAGTAAATGTCGTTCTATCGATCATATAAGCATAATATAGCTAATAATATGAGTTACATTGATAATAATAAGAGTAATAAGTATAGTAATTGTCGTTCTATCGATCATATAAGCATAATATGGCTAACAATATGAGTTAGATTGATAATAATAACAGTAATGAGTATAGCAATTGTCGTCCTATCGATCATATAAGCATAATGTGGCTAATAATATGAGTTAGTTTGATAATAATAAGAGTAATGGGTCTAGTAATTGTCGTTCTATCGATCATATCTGCATAATGTGGTTAATAATATTAGTTAGAATGATAACAGTGAGTGTAATAAGTTTAGTAATTGTCGTTCTATCGATAATATAAGCATAATATGGCTAATAATATGAGTGAGATTGATAATAATAAGAGTAATGAGTATAGTAAATGTCGTTCTATCGATCATATCTGCATAATATGGTTAATAATATGAGTTACATTGATAATAGTGAGTGTAATAAGATTAGTAAATGTCGTTCTATCGATCATATAAGCATAATATAGCTAATAATATGAGTTACATTGATAATAATAAGAGTAATAAGTATAGTAATTGTCGTTCTATCGATCTTATAAGCATAATATGGCTAATAATATGAGTTAGATTGATAATAATAACAGTAATGAGTATAGCAATTGCCGTCCTATCGATCATATAAGCATAATATGGCTAATAATATGAGTTAGATTGATAATAATAAGGGTAATATGTATAGTAATTATCGTTCTATCGATCATATAAGCATAATATGGCTAATAATATGAGCTAGATTGATAATAATAACAGTAATGAGTATAGTAATTGTCGTCCTATCGATCATATAAGCATAATAAGGCTAATAATATGAGTTAGATTGATAATAATAAGAGTAATATGTATAGTAATTATCGTTCTATCGATCATATAAGCATAATATGGTTAATAATATGAGTTAGATTGATAATAATAACAGTAATGAGTATAGTAATTGTCGTCCTATCGATCATATAAGCAGAATATGGCTAATAATATGAGTTAGATTGATAATAGTAAGAGTAATGAGTATAGCAATTGTCGTACTATCGATCATATAAGCATAATGTGGCTAATAATATGAGTTAGATTGTTAATAATAAGAGTAATGAGTATAGAAATTGTCGTTCTATCGATCATATCTGCATAATATGGTTAATAATATGAGTTACATTGATAATAGTGAGTGTAATAAGTTTAGTAAATGTCGTTCTATCGATCATATAAGCATAATATAGCTAATAATATGAGTTACATTGATAATAATAAGAGTAATGAGTATAGTAATTGTCGTTCTATCGATCATATAAGCATAATATGACTAATAATATGAGTTAGATTGATAATAATAACAGTAATGTGTATAGTAATTGTCGTCCTATCGATCATATAAGCATAATATGCCTAATAATATGAGTTAGATTGATAATAATAAGAGTAATATGTATAGTAATTATCGTTCTATCGATCATATCTGCATAATATGGTTAATAATATGAGTTACATTGATAATAGTGAGTGTAATAAGTTTAGTAAATGTCGTTCTATCGATCATATAAGCATAATATAGCTAATAATATGAGTTACATTGATAATAATAAGAGTAATAAGTATAGTAATTGTCGTTCTATCGATCATATAAGCATAATATGGCTAACAATATGAGTTAGATTGATAATAATAACAGTAATGAGTATAGCAATTGTCGTCCTATCGATCATATAAGCATAATGTGGCTAATAATATGAGTTAGTTTGATAATAATAAGAGTAATGGGTCTAGTAATTGTCGTTCTATCGATCATATCTGCATAATGTGGTTAATAATATTAGTTAGAATGATAACAGTGAGTGTAATAAGTTTAGTAATTGTCGTTCTATCGATAATATAAGCATAATATGGCTAATAATATGAGTGAGATTGATAATAATAAGAGTAATGAGTATAGTAAATGTCGTTCTATCGATCATATCTGCATAATATGGTTAATAATATGAGTTACATTGATAATAGTGAGTGTAATAAGATTAGTAAATGTCGTTCTATCGATCATATAAGCATAATATAGCTAATAATATGAGTTACATTGATAATAATAAGAGTAATAAGTATAGTAATTGTCGTTCTATCGATCTTATAAGCATAATATGGCTAATAATATGAGTTAGATTGATAATAATAACAGTAATGAGTATAGCAATTGCCGTCCTATCGATCATATAAGCATAATATGGCTAATAATATGAGTTAGATTGATAATAATAAGGGTAATATGTATAGTAATTATCGTTCTATCGATCATATAAGCATAATATGGCTAATAATATGAGCTAGATTGATAATAATAACAGTAATGAGTATAGTAATTGTCGTCCTATCGATCATATAAGCAGAATAAGGCTAATAATATGAGTTAGATTGATAATAATAAGAGTAATATGTATAGTAATTATCATTCTATCGATCATATAAGCATAATATGGTTAATAATATGAGTTAGATTGATAATAATTACAGTAATGAGTATAGTAATTGTCGTCCTATCGATCATATAAGCAGAATATGGCTAATAATATGAGTTAGATTGATAATAGTAAGAGTAATGAGTATAGCAATTGTCGTACTATCGATCATATAAGCATAATGTGGCTAATAATATGAGTTAGATTGTTAATAATAAGAGTAATGAGTATAGAAATTGTCGTTCTATCGATCATATCTGCATAATATGGTTAATAATATGAGTTACATTGATAATAGTGAGTGTAATAAGTTTAGTAAATGTCGTTCTATCGATCATATAAGCATAATATAGCTAATAATATGAGTTACATTGATAATAATAAGAGTAATGAGTATAGTAATTGTCGTTCTATCGATCATATAAGCATAATATGACTAATAATATGAGTTAGATTGATAATAATAACAGTAATGTGTATAGTAATTGTCGTCCTATCGATCATATAAGCATAATATGCCTAATAATATGAGTTAGATTGATAATAATAAGAGTAATATGTATAGTAATTATCGTTCTATCGATCATATAAGCATAATATGCCTAATAATATGAGTTAGATTGATAGTAATAAGAATAATGAGTCTAGTAATTGTCGTTCTATCGATCGTATCTTTATAATATGGTTAATAATATGAGTTAGATTGATAATAATAAGAGTAATGAGTATAGTAATGGTCGTTACCTCGATCATATCTGAATAATATGGTTAATAATATGAGTTACATTGATAATAGTGTGTGTAATAAGTTTAGTAAATGTCGTTCTATCGATCATATAAGCATAATATAGCTAATAATATGAGTTACATTGATAATAATAAGAGTAATAAGTATAGTAATTGTCGTTCTATCGATAATATAAGCATAATATGGCTAATAATATGAGTTAGATTGTTAATAATAAGAGTAATGAGTCTAGTAATTGTCGTCCTATCCATCATATAAGCAGAATATGGCTAATAATATGAGTTAGATTGAAAATAGTAAGAGTAATGGGTATAGTAATTGTCGCACTATCGATCATATAAGCATAATGTGGCTAATAATATGAGTTAGATTGATAATAATAAGAGTAATAAGTATAGTAATAGTCGTTCTATCGGTCATATAAGCATAATATGGCTAATAATATGAGTTAGATTGATAATAATAAGAGTAATGAGTATAGTAATTGTCGTTCTATCGATCATATCTGCATAATATGGTTAATAATATGAGTTACATTGATAATAATAAGAGTAATGAGTATAGTAATTGTCGTTCTATCGATCATATCTGCATAATATGGTTAATAATATGAGTTACATTGATAATAGTGAGTGTAATAAGTTTAGTAAATGTCGTTCTATCGATCATATAAGCATAATATAGCTAATAATATGAGTTACATTGATAATAATAAGAGTAATAAGTATAGTAATTGTCGTTCTATCGATCTTATAAGCATAATATGGCTAATAATATGAGTTAGATTGATAATAATAACAGTAATGAGTATAGTAATTGTCGTCCTATCGATCATATAAGCTAAATAAGGCTAATAATATGAGTTAGATTGATAATAATAAGAGTAATATGTATAGTAATTATCGTTCTATCGATCATAAAAGCATAATATGGCTAATAATATGAGTTAGATTGATAATAATAAGAGTAATATGTATAGTAATTATCGTTCTATCGATCATATAAGCATAATATGCCTAATAATATGAGTTAGATTGATAATAATAACAGTATTGAGTATAGTAATTGTCGTTCTATCGATCATATAAGCATAATATGACTAATAATATGAGTTAGATTGATAATAATAACAGTGATGTGTATAGTAATTGTCGTTCTATCGATCATATAAGCATAATATGGCTAATAATATGAGTTAGATTGATAATAATAACAGTAATGAGTATAGTAATTGTCGTTCTATCGATCATATAAGCATAATATGACTAATAATATGAGTTAGATTGATAATAATAACAGTAATGTGTATAGTAATTGTCGTCCTATCGATCATATAAGCATAATATGGCTAATAATATGAGTTAGATTGATAATAATAAGAGTAATAAGTACAGTAATTGTCATTCTATCGATCATATAAGCATAATATGGCTAATAATATGAGTTAGATTGATAATAATAAGAATAATAAGTACAGTAATTGTCGTTCTATCGATCATATAAGCATAATATGGCTAATAATATGAGTTAGATTGATAAAAGTGAGTGTAATAAGTTTAGTAAATGTCGTTCTATCGATCATATAAGCATAATATAGCTAATAATATGAGTTAGATTGATAATAATAAGAGTAATGAGTATAGTAATTGTCGTTCTATCGATCATATAAGCATAGTATGGCTAATAATATGAGTTAGATTGACAATAATAAGAGTAATGAGTCTAGTAATTGTCGTTCTATCGATCATATCTGCATAATATGGTTAATAATATGAGTTAGATTGATAATAATAAGAGTAATGAGTATAGTAATTGTCGTTCTATCGATCATATCTGCATAATATGGTTATTAATATGAGTTGCATTGATAATAGTGAGTGTAATAAGTTTAGTAAATGTCGTTCTATCGATCATATAAGCATAATATAGCTAATAATATGAGTTACATTGATAATAATAAGAGTAATAAGTATAGTAATTGTCGTTCTATCGATCATATAAGCATAATATGGCTAACAATATGAGTTAGATTGATAATAATAACAGTAATGAGTATAGCAATTGTCGTCCTATCGATCATATAAGCATAATGTGGCTAATAATATGAGTTAGTTTGATAATAATAAGAGTAATGGGTCTAGTAATTGTCGTTCTATCGATCATATCTGCATAATGTGGTTAATAATATTAGTTAGAATGATAACAGTGAGTGTAATAAGTTTAGTAATTGTCGTTCTATCGATAATATAAGCATAATATGGCTAATAATATGAGTGAGATTGATAATAATAAGAGTAATGAGTATAGTAAATGTCGTTCTATCGATCATATCTGCATAATATGGTTAATAATATGAGTTACATTGATAATAGTGAGTGTAATAAGATTAGTAAATGTCGTTCTATCGATCATATAAGCATAATATAGCTAATAATATGAGTTACATTGATAATAATAAGAGTAATAAGTATAGTAATTGTCGTTCTATCGATCTTATAAGCATAATATGGCTAATAATATGAGTTAGATTGATAATAATAACAGTAATGAGTATAGCAATTGCCGTCCTATCGATCATATAAGCATAATATGGCTAATAATATGAGTTAGATTGATAATAATAAGGGTAATATGTATAGTAATTATCGTTCTATCGATCATATAAGCATAATATGGCTAATAATATGAGCTAGATTGATAATAATAACAGTAATGAGTATAGTAATTGTCGTCCTATCGATCATATAAGCATAATAAGGCTAATAATATGAGTTAGATTGATAATAATAAGAGTAATATGTATAGTAATTATCGTTCTATCGATCATATAAGCATAATATGGTTAATAATATGAGTTAGATTGATAATAATAACAGTAATGAGTATAGTAATTGTCGTCCTATCGATCATATAAGCAGAATATGGCTAATAATATGAGTTAGATTGATAATAGTAAGAGTAATGAGTATAGCAATTGTCGTACTATCGATCATATAAGCATAATGTGGCTAATAATATGAGTTAGATTGTTAATAATAAAGTGATGAGTATAGAAATTGTCGTTCTATCGATCATATCTGCATAATATGGTTAATAATATGAGTTACATTGATAATAGTGAGTGTAATAAGTTTAGTAAATGTCGTTCTATCGATCATATAAGCATAATATGGCTAATAATATGAGCTAGATTGATAATAATAACAGTAATGAGTATAGTAATTGTCGTCCTATCGATCATATAAGCATAATAAGGCTAATAATATGAGTTAGATTGATAATAATAAGAGTAATATGTATAGTAATTATCGTTCTATCGATCATATAAGCATAATATGGTTATAATATGAGTTAGATTGATAATAATAACAGTAATGAGTATAGTAATTGTCGTCCTATCGATCATATAAGCAGAATATGGCTAATAATATGAGTTAGATTGATAATAGTAAGAGTAATGAGTATAGCAATTGTCGTACTATCGATCATATAAGCATAATGTGGCTAATAATATGAGTTAGATTGTTAATAATAAGAGTAATGAGTATAGAAATTGTCGTTCTATCGATCATATCTGCATAATATGGTTAATAATATGAGTTACATTGATAATAGTGAGTGTAATAAGTTTAGTAAATGTCGTTCTATCGATCATATAAGCATAATATAGCTAATAATATGAGTTACATTGATAATAATAAGAGTAATGAGTATAGTAATTGTCGTTCTATCGATCATATAAGCATAATATGACTAATAATATGAGTTAGATTGATAATAATAACAGTAATGTGTATAGTAATTGTCGTCCTATCGATCATATAAGCATAATATGCCTAATAATATGAGTTAGATTGATAATAATAAGAGTAATATGTATAGTAATTATCGTTCTATCGATCATATCTGCATAATATGGTTAATAATATGAGTTACATTGATAATAGTGAGTGTAATAAGTTTAGTAAATGTCGTTCTATCGATCATATAAGCATAATATAGCTAATAATATGAGTTACATTGATAATAATAAGAGTAATAAGTATAGTAATTGTCGTTCTATCGATCATATAAGCATAATATGGCTAACAATATGAGTTAGATTGATAATAATAACAGTAATGAGTATAGCAATTGTCGTCCTATCGATCATATAAGCATAATGTGGCTAATAATATGAGTTAGTTTGATAATAATAAGAGTAATGGGTCTAGTAATTGTCGTTCTATCGATCATATCTGCATAATGTGGTTAATAATATTAGTTAGAATGATAACAGTGAGTGTAATAAGTTTAGTAATTGTCGTTCTATCGATAATATAAGCATAATATGGCTAATAATATGAGTGAGATTGATAATAATAAGAGTAATGAGTATAGTAAATGTCGTTCTATCGATCATATCTGCATAATATGGTTAATAATATGAGTTACATTGATAATAGTGAGTGTAATAAGATTAGTAAATGTCGTTCTATCGATCATATAAGCATAATATAGCTAATAATATGAGTTACATTGATAATAATAAGAGTAATAAGTATAGTAATTGTCGTTCTATCGATCTTATAAGCATAATATGGCTAATAATATGAGTTAGATTGATAATAATAACAGTAATGAGTATAGCAATTGCCGTCCTATCGATCATATAAGCATAATATGGCTAATAATATGAGTTAGATTGATAATAATAAGGGTAATATGTATAGTAATTATCGTTCTATCGATCATATAAGCATAATATGGCTAATAATATGAGCTAGATTGATAATAATAACAGTAATGAGTATAGTAATTGTCGTCCTATCGATCATATAAGCATAATAAGGCTAATAATATGAGTTAGATTGATAATAATAAGAGTAATATGTATAGTAATTATCGTTCTATCGATCATATAAGCATAATATGGTTAATAATATGAGTTAGATTGATAATAATAACAGTAATGAGTATAGTAATTGTCGTCCTATCGATCATATAAGCAGAATATGGCTAATAATATGAGTTAGATTGATAATAGTAAGAGTAATGAGTATAGCAATTGTCGTACTATCGATCATATAAGCATAATGTGGCTAATAATATGAGTTAGATTGTTAATAATAAGAGTAATGAGTATAGAAATTGTCGTTCTATCGATCATATCTGCATAATATGGTTAATAATATGAGTTACATTGATAATAGTGAGTGTAATAAGTTTAGTAAATGTCGTTCTATCGATCATATAAGCATAATATAGCTAATAATATGAGTTACATTGATAATAATAAGAGTAATGAGTATAGTAATTGTCGTTCTATCGATCATATAAGCATAATATGACTAATAATATGAGTTAGATTGATAATAATAACAGTAATGTGTATAGTAATTGTCGTCCTATCGATCATATAAGCATAATATGCCTAATAATATGAGTTAGATTGATAATAATAAGAGTAATATGTATAGTAATTATCGTTCTATCGATCATATAAGCATAATATGCCTAATAATATGAGTTAGATTGATAGTAATAAGAATAATGAGTCTAGTAATTGTCGTTCTATCGATCGTATCTTTATAATATGGTTAATAATATGAGTTAGATTGATAATAATAAGAGTAATGAGTATAGTAATGGTCGTTACCTCGATCATATCTGAATAATATGGTTAATAATATGAGTTACATTGATAATAGTGTGTGTAATAAGTTTAGTAAATGTCGTTCTATCGATCATATAAGCATAATATAGCTAATAATATGAGTTACATTGATAATAATAAGAGTAATAAGTATAGTAATTGTCGTTCTATCGATAATATAAGCATAATATGGCTAATAATATGAGTTAGATTGTTAATAATAAGAGTAATGAGTCTAGTAATTGTCGTCCTATCCATCATATAAGCAGAATATGGCTAATAATATGAGTTAGATTGATAATAGCAAGAGTAATGGGTATAGTAATTGTCGCACTATCGATCATATAAGCATAATGTGGCTAATAATATGAGTTAGATTGATAATAATAAGAGTAATAAGTATAGTAATTGTCGTTCTATCGGTCATATAACCATAATATGGCTAATAATATGAGTTAGATCGATAATAATAAGAGTAATGAGTATAGTAATTGTCGTTCTATCGATCATATCTGCATAATATGGTTAATAATATGAGTTAGATTGATAATAGTGAGTGTAATAAGTTTAGTAAATGTCGTTCTATCGATCATATAAGCATAATATAGCTAATAATATGAGTTAGATTGATAATAGTGAGTGTAATAAGTTTAGTAAATGTCGTTCTATCGATCATATAAGCATAATATGGCTAATAATATGAGTTAGATTGATAATAATAAGAGTAATATGCATAGTAATTATCGTTCTATCGATCATATAAGCATAATATAGCTAATAATATGAGTTACATTGATAATAATAAGAGTAATAAGTATAGTAATTGTCGTTCTATCGATCATATAAGCATAATATGGCTAACAATATGAGTTAGATTGATAATAATAACAGTAATGAGTATAGCAATTGTCGTCCTATCGATCATATAAGCATAATGTGGCTAATAATATGAGTTAGTTTGATAATAATAAGAGTAATGGGTCTAGTAATTGTCGTTCTATCGATCATATCTGCATAATGTGGTTAATAATATTAGTTAGAATGATAACAGTGAGTGTAATAAGTTTAGTAATTGTCGTTCTATCGATAATATAAGCATAATATGGCTAATAATATGAGTGAGATTGATAATAATAAGAGTAATGAGTATAGTAAATGTCGTTCTATCGATCATATCTGCATAATATGGTTAATAATATGAGTTACATTGATAATAGTGAGTGTAATAAGATTAGTAAATGTCGTTCTATCGATCATATAAGCATAATATAGCTAATAATATGAGTTACATTGATAATAATAAGAGTAATAAGTATAGTAATTGTCGTTCTATCGATCTTATAAGCATAATATGGCTAATAATATGAGTTAGATTGATAATAATAACAGTAATGAGTATAGCAATTGCCGTCCTATCGATCATATAAGCATAATATGGCTAATAATATGAGTTAGATTGATAATAATAAGGGTAATATGTATAGTAATTATCGTTCTATCGATCATATAAGCATAATATGGCTAATAATATGAGCTAGATTGATAATAATAACAGTAATGAGTATAGTAATTGTCGTCCTATCGATCATATAAGCATAATAAGGCTAATAATATGAGTTAGATTGATAATAATAAGAGTAATATGTATAGTAATTATCGTTCTATCGATCATATAAGCATAATATGGTTAATAATATGAGTTAGATTGATAATAATAACAGTAATGAGTATAGTAATTGTCGTCCTATCGATCATATAAGCAGAATATGGCTAATAATATGAGTTAGATTGATAATAGTAAGAGTAATGAGTATAGCAATTGTCGTACTATCGATCATATAAGCATAATGTGGCTAATAATATGAGTTAGATTGTTAATAATAAAGTGATGAGTATAGAAATTGTCGTTCTATCGATCATATCTGCATAATATGGTTAATAATATGAGTTACATTGATAATAGTGAGTGTAATAAGTTTAGTAAATGTCGTTCTATCGATCATATAAGCATAATATAGCTAATAATATGAGTTACATTGATAATAATAAGAGTAATAAGTATAGTAATTGTCGTTCTATCGATCTTATAAGCATAATATGGCTAATAATATGAGTTAGATTGATAATAATAACAGTAATGAGTATAGTAATTGTCGTCCTATCGATCATATAAGCTAAATATGGCTAATAATATGAGTTAGATTGATAATAATAAGAGTAATATGTATAGTAATTATCGTTCTATCGATCATATAAGCATAATATGGCTAATAATATGAGTTAGATTGATAATAATAAGAGTAATATGTATAGTAATTATCGTTCTATCGATCATATAAGCATAATATGCCTAATAATATGAGTTAGATTGATAATAATAACAGTATTGAGTATAGTAATTGTCGTTCTATCGATCATATAAGCATAATATGACTAATAATATGAGTTAGATTGATAATAATAACAGTGATGTGTATAGTAATTGTCGTTCTATCGATCATATAAGCATAATATGGCTAATAATATGAGTTAGATTGATAATAATAACAGTAATGAGTATAGTAATTGTCGTTCTATCGATCATATAAGCATAATATGGCTAATAATATGAGTTAGATTGATAAAAGTGAGTGTAATAAGTTTAGTAAATGTCGTTCTATCGATCATATAAGCATAATATAGCTAATAATATGAGTTAGATTGATAATAATAAGAGTAATGAGTATAGTAATTGTCGTTCTATCGATCATATAAGCATAGTATGGCTAATAATATGAGTTAGATTGACAATAATAAGAGTAATGAGTCTAGTAATTGTCGTTCTATCGATCATATCTGCATAATATGGTTAATAATATGAGTTAGATTGATAATAATAAGAGTAATGAGTATAGTAATTGTCGTTCTATCGATCATATCTGCATAATATGGTTAATAATATGAGTTACATTGATAATAGTGAGTGTAATAAGTTTAGTAAATGTCGTTCTATCGATCATATAAGCATAATATAGCTAATAATATGAGTTACATTGATAATAATAAGAGTAATAAGTATAGTAATTGTCGTTCTATCGATCATATAAGCATAATATGGCTAACAATATGAGTTAGATTGATAATAATAACAGTAATGAGTATAGCAATTGTCGTCCTATCGATCATATAAGCATAATGTGGCTAATAATATGAGTTAGTTTGATAATAATAAGAGTAATGGGTCTAGTAATTGTCGTTCTATCGATCATATCTGCATAATGTGGTTAATAATATTAGTTAGAATGATAACAGTGAGTGTAATAAGTTTAGTAATTGTCGTTCTATCGATAATATAAGCATAATATGGCTAATAATATGAGTGAGATTGATAATAATAAGAGTAATGAGTATAGTAAATGTCGTTCTATCGATCATATCTGCATAATATGGTTAATAATATGAGTTACATTGATAATAGTGAGTGTAATAAGATTAGTAAATGTCGTTCTATCGATCATATAAGCATAATATAGCTAATAATATGAGTTACATTGATAATAATAAGAGTAATAAGTATAGTAATTGTCGTTCTATCGATCTTATAAGCATAATATGGCTAATAATATGAGTTAGATTGATAATAATAACAGTAATGAGTATAGCAATTGCCGTCCTATCGATCATATAAGCATAATATGGCTAATAATATGCGTTAGATTGATAATAATAAGGGTAATATGTATAGTAATTATCGTTCTATTGATCATATAAGCATAATATGGCTAATAATATGAGCTAGATTGATAATAATAACAGTAATGAGTATAGTAATTGTCGTCCTATCGATCATATAAGCATAATAAGGCTAATAATATGAGTTAGATTGATAATAATAAGAGTAATATGTATAGTAATTATCGTTCTATCGATCATATAAGCATAATATGGTTAATAATATGAGTTAGATTGATAATAATAACAGTAATGAGTATAGTAATTGTCGTCCTATCGATCATATAAGCAGAATATGGCTAATAATATGAGTTAGATTGATAATAGTAAGAGTAATGAGTATAGCAATTGTCGTACTATCGATCATATAAGCATAATGTGGCTAATAATATGAGTTAGATTGTTAATAATAAGAGTAATGAGTATAGAAATTGTCGTTCTATCGATCATATCTGCATAATATGGTTAATAATATGAGTTACATTGATAATAGTGAGTGTAATAAGTTTAGTAAATGTCGTTCTATCGATCATATAAGCATAATATAGCTAATAATATGAGTTACATTGATAATAATAAGAGTAATGAGTATAGTAATTGTCGTTCTATCGATCATATAAGCATAATATGACTAATAATATGAGTTAGATTGATAATAATAACAGTAATGTGTATAGTAATTGTCGTCCTATCGATCATATAAGCATAATGTGGCTAATAATATGAGTTAGTTTGATAATAATAAGAGTAATGGGTCTAGTAATTGTCGTTCTATCGATCATATCTGCATAATGTGGTTAATAATATTAGTTAGAATGATAACAGTGAGTGTAATAAGTTTAGTAATTGTCGTTCTATCGATAATATAAGCATAATATGGCTAATAATATGAGTGAGATTGATAATAATAAGAGTAATGAGTATAGTAAATGTCGTTCTATCGATCATATCTGCATAATATGGTTACTAATATGAGTTACATTGATAATAGTGAGTGTAATAAGATTAGTAAATGTCGTTCTATCGATCATATAAGCATAATATAGCTAATAATATGAGTTACATTGATAATAATAAGAGTAATAAGTATAGTAATTGTCGTTCTATCGATCTTATAAGCATAATATGGCTAATAATATGAGTTAGATTGATAATAATAACAGTAATGAGTATAGCAATTGCCGTCCTATCGATCATATAAGCATAATATGGCTAATAATATGAGTTAGATTGATAATAATAAGGGTAATATGTATAGTAATTATCGTTCTATCGATCATATAAGCATAATATGGCTAATAATATGAGCTAGATTGATAATAATAACAGTAATGAGTATAGTAATTGTCGTCCTATCGATCATATAAGCAGAATAAGGCTAATAATATGAGTTAGATTGATAATAATAAGAGTAATATGTATAGTAATTATCGTTCTATCGATCATATAAGCATAATATGGTTAATAATATGAGTTAGATTGATAATAATAACAGTAATGAGTATAGTAATTGTCGTCCTATCGATCATATAAGCAGAATATGGCTAATAATATGAGTTAGATTGATAATAGTAAGAGTAATGAGTATAGCAATTGTCGTACTATCGATCATATAAGCATAATGTGGCTAATAATATGAGTTAGATTGTTAATAATAAGAGTAATGAGTATAGAAATTGTCGTTCTATCGATCATATCTGCATAATATGGTTAATAATATGAGTTACATTGATAATAGTGAGTGTAATAAGTTTAGTAAATGTCGTTCTATCGATCATATAAGCATAATATAGCTAATAATATGAGTTACATTGATAATAATAAGAGTAATGAGTATAGTAATTGTCGTTCTATCGATCATATAAGCATAATATGACTAATAATATGAGTTAGATTGATAATAATAACAGTAATGTGTATAGTAATTGTCGTCCTATCGATCATATAAGCATAATATGCCTAATAATATGAGTTAGATTGATAATAATAAGAGTAATATGTATAGTAATTATCGTTCTATCGATCATATAAGCATAATATGCCTAATAATATGAGTTAGATTGATAGTAATAAGAATAATGAGTCTAGTAATTGTCGTTCTATCGATCGTATCTTTATAATATGGTTAATAATATGAGTTAGATTGATAATAATAAGAGTAATGAGTATAGTAATGGTCGTTACCTCGATCATATCTGAATAATATGGTTAATAATATGAGTTACATTGATAATAGTGTGTGTAATAAGTTTAGTAAATGTCGTTCTATCGATCATATAAGCATAATATAGCTAATAATATGAGTTACATTGATAATAATAAGAGTAATAAGTATAGTAATTGTCGTTCTATCGATAATATAAGCATAATATGGCTAATAATATGAGTTAGATTGTTAATAATAAGAGTAATGAGTCTAGTAATTGTCGTCCTATCCATCATATAAGCAGAATATGGCTAATAATATGAGTTAGATTGATAATAGTAAGAGTAATGGGTATAGTAATTGTCGCACTATCGATCATATAAGCATAATGTGGCTAATAATATGAGTTAGATTGATAATAATAAGAGTAATAAGTATAGTAATTGTCGTTCTATCGGTCATATAAGCATAATATGGCTAATAATATGAGTTAGATTGATAATAATAAGAGTAATGAGTATAGTAATTGTCGTTCTATCGATCATATCTGCATAATATGGTTAATAATATGAGTTAGATTGATAATAGTGAGTGTAATAAGTTTAGTAAATGTCGTTCTATCGATCATATAAGCATAATATAGCTAATAATATGAGTTACATTGATAATAATAAGAGTAATGAGTATAGTAATTGTCGTTCTATCGATCATATAAGCATAATATGACTAATAATATGAGTTAGATTGATAATAATAACAGTAATGAGTATAGTAATTGTCGTCCTATCGATCATATAAGCATAATATGGCTAATAATATGAGTTAGATTGATAATAATAAGAGTAATATGTATAGTAATTATCGTTCTATCGATCATATAAGCATAATATGCCTAATAATATGAGTTAGATTGATAATAATAAGAATAATGAGTCTAGTAATTGTCATTCTATCGATCATATCTGCATAATATGGTTAATAATATGAGTTAGATTGATAATAATAAGAGTAATGAGTATAGTAATTGTCGTTCTATCGATCATATCTGCATAATATGGTTAATAATATGAGTTACATTGATAATAGTGAGTGTAATAAGTTTAGTAAATGTCGTTCTATCGATCATATAAGCATAATATAGCTAATAATATGAGTTACATTGATAATAATAAGAGTAATAAGTATAGTAATTGTCGTTCTATCGATCTTATAAGCATAATATGGCTAATAATATGAGTTAGATTGATAATAATAACAGTAATGAGTATAGTAATTGTCGTCCTATCGATCATATAAGCTAAATAAGGCTAATAATATGAGTTAGATTGATAATAATAAGAGTAATATGTATAGTAATTATCGTTCTATCGATCATATAAGCATAATATGGCTAATAATATGAGTTAGATTGATAATAATAAGAGTAATATGTATAGTAATTATCGTTCTATCGATCATATAAGCATAATATGCCTAATAATATGAGTTAGATTGATAATAATAACAGTATTGAGTATAGTAATTGTCGTTCTATCGATCATATAAGCATAATATGACTAATAATATGAGTTAGATTGATAATAATAACAGTGATGTGTATAGTAATTGTCGTTCTATCGATCATATAAGCATAATATGGCTAATAATATGAGTTAGATTGATAATAATAACAGTAATGAGTATAGTAATTGTCGTTCTATCGATCATATAAGCATAATATGACTAATAATATGAGTTAGATTGATAATAATAACAGTAATGTGTATAGTAATTGTCGTCCTATCGATCATATAAGCATAATATGGCTAATAATATGAGTTAGATTGATAATAATAAGAGTAATAAGTACAGTAATTGTCATTCTATCGATCATATAAGCATAATATGGCTAATAATATGAGTTAGATTGATAATAATAAGAGTAATAAGTACAGTAATTGTCGTTCTATCGATCATATAAGCATAATATGGCTAATAATATGAGTTAGATTGATAAAAGTGAGTGTAATAAGTTTAGTAAATGTCGTTCTATCGATCATATAAGCATAATATAGCTAATAATATGAGTTAGATTGATAATAATAAGAGTAATGAGTATAGTAATTGTCGTTCTATCGATCATATAAGCATAGTATGGCTAATAATATGAGTTAGATTGACAATAATAAGAGTAATGAGTCTAGTAATTGTCGTTCTATCGATCATATCTGCATAATATGGTTAATAATATGAGTTAGATTGATAATAATAAGAGTAATGAGTATAGTAATTGTCGTTCTATCGATCATATCTGCATAATATGGTTAATAATATGAGTTACATTGATAATAGTGAGTGTAATAAGTTTAGTAAATGTCGTTCTATCGATCATATAAGCATAATATAGCTAATAATATGAGTTACATTGATAATAATAAGAGTAATAAGTATAGTAATTGTCGTTCTATCGATCATATAAGCATAATATGGCTAACAATATGAGTTAGATTGATAATAATAACAGTAATGAGTATAGCAATTGTCGTCCTATCGATCATATAAGCATAATGTGGCTAATAATATGAGTTAGTTTGATAATAATAAGAGTAATGGGTCTAGTAATTGTCGTTCTATCGATCATATCTGCATAATGTGGTTAATAATATTAGTTAGAATGATAACAGTGAGTGTAATAAGTTTAGTAATTGTCGTTCTATCGATAATATAAGCATAATATGGCTAATAATATGAGTGAGATTGATAATAATAAGAGTAATGAGTATAGTAAATGTCGTTCTATCGATCATATCTGCATAATATGGTTAATAATATGAGTTACATTGATAATAGTGAGTGTAATAAGATTAGTAAATGTCGTTCTATCGATCATATAAGCATAATATAGCTAATAATATGAGTTACATTGATAATAATAAGGGTAATATGTATAGTAATTATCGTTCTATCGATCATATAAGCATAATATGGCTAATAATATGAGCTAGATTGATAATAATAACAGTAATGAGTATAGTAATTGTCGTCCTATCGATCATATAAGCAGAATAAGGCTAATAATATGAGTTAGATTGATAATAATAAGAGTAATATGTATAGTAATTATCGTTCTATCGATCATATAAGCATAATATGGTTAATAATATGAGTTAGATTGATAATAATAACAGTAATGAGTATAGTAATTGTCGTCCTATCGATCATATAAGCAGAATATGGCTAATAATATGAGTTAGATTGATAATAGTAAGAGTAATGAGTATAGCAATTGTCGTACTATCGATCATATAAGCATAATGTGGCTAATAATATGAGTTAGATTGTTAATAATAAAGTGATGAGTATAGAAATTGTCGTTCTATCGATCATATCTGCATAATATGGTTAATAATATGAGTTACATTGATAATAGTGAGTGTAATAAGTTTAGTAAATGTCGTTCTATCGATCATATAAGCATAATATAGCTAATAATATGAGTTGCATTGATAATAATAAGAGTAATGAATATAGTAATTGTCGTTCTATCGATCATATAAGCATAATATGACTAATAATATGAGTTAGATTGATAATAATAACAGTAATGTGTATAGTAATTGTCGTCCTATCGATCATATAAGCATAATATGCCTAATAATATGAGTTAGATTGATAATAATAAGAGTAATATGTATAGTAATTATCGTTCTATCGATCATATAAGCATAATATGCCTAATAATATGAGTTAGATTGATAGTAATAAGAATAATGAGTCTAGTAATTGTCGTTCTATCGATCGTATCTTTATAATATGGTTAATAATATGAGTTAGATTGATAATAATAAGAGTAATGAGTATAGTAATGGTCGTTACCTCGATCATATCTGAATAATATGGTTAATAATATGAGTTACATTGATAATAGTGTGTGTAATAAGTTTAGTAAATGTCGTTCTATCGATCATATAAGCATAATATAGCTAATAATATGAGTTACATTGATAATAATAAGAGTATTAAGTATAGTAATTGTCGTTCTATCGATAATATAAGCATAATATGGCTAATAATATGAGTTAGATTGTTAATAATAAGAGTAATGAGTCTAGTAATTGTCGTCCTATCCATCATATAAGCAGAATATGGCTAATAATATGAGTTAGATTGATAATAGTAAGAGTAATGGGTATAGTAATTGTCGCACTATCGATCATATAAGCATAATGTGGCTAATAATATGAGTTAGATTGATAATAATAAGAGTAATAAGTATAGTAATTGTCGTTCTATCGGTCATATAAGCATAATATGGCTAATAATATGAGTTAGATTGATAATAATAAGAGTAATGAGTATAGTAATTGTCGTTCTATCGATCATATCTGCATAATATGGTTAATAATATGAGTTAGATTGATAATAGTGAGTGTAATAAGTTTAGTAAATGTCGTTCTATCGATCATATAAGCATAATATAGCTAATAATATGAGTTACATTGATAATAATAAGAGTAATGAGTATAGTAATTGTCGTTCTATCGATCATATAAGCATAATATGACTAATAATATGAGTTAGATTGATAATAATAACAGTAATGAGTATAGTAATTGTCGTCCTATCGATCATATAAGCATAATATGGCTAATAATATGAGTTAGATTGATAATAATAAGAGTAATATGTATAGTAATTATCGTTCTATCGATCATATAAGCATAATATGCCTAATAATATGAGTTAGATTGATAATAATAAGAATAATGAGTCTAGTAATTGTCATTCTATCGATCATATCTGCATAATATGGTTAATAATATGAGTTAGATTGATAATAATAAGAGTAATGAGTATAGTAATTGTCGTTCTATCGATCATATCTGCATAATATGGTTAATAATATGAGTTACATTGATAATAGTGAGTGTAATAAGTTTAGTAAATGTCGTTCTATCGATCATATAAGCATAATATAGCTAATAATATGAGTTACATTGATAATAATAAGAGTAATAAGTATAGTAATTGTCGTTCTATCGATCTTATAAGCATAATATGGCTAATAATATGAGTTAGATTGATAATAATAACAGTAATGAGTATAGTAATTGTCGTCCTATCGATCATATAAGCTAAATATGGCTAATAATATGAGTTAGATTGATAATAATAAGAGTAATATGTATAGTAATTATCGTTCTATCGATCATATAAGCATAATATGGCTAATAATATGAGTTAGATTGATAATAATAAGAGTAATATGTATAGTAATTATCGTTCTATCGATCATATAAGCATAATATGCCTAATAATATGAGTTAGATTGATAATAATAACAGTATTGAGTATAGTAATTGTCGTTCTATCGATCATATAAGCATAATATGACTAATAATATGAGTTAGATTGATAATAATAACAGTGATGTGTATAGTAATTGTCGTTCTATCGATCATATAAGCATAATATGGCTAATAATATGAGTTAGATTGATAATAATAACAGTAATGAGTATAGTAATTGTCGTTCTATCGATCATATAAGCATAATATGACTAATAATATGAGTTAGATTGATAATAATAACAGTAATGTGTATAGTAATTGTCGTCCTATCGATCATATAAGCATAATATGGCTAATAATATGAGTTAGATTGATAATAATAAGAGTAATAAGTACAGTAATTGTCATTCTATCGATCATATAAGCATAATATGGCTAATAATATGAGTTAGATTGATAACAATAAGAGTAATAAGTACAGTAATTGTCGTTCTATCGATCATATAAGCATAATATGGCTAATAATATGAGTTAGATTGATAAAAGTGAGTGTAATAAGTTTAGTAAATGTCGTTCTATCGATCATATAAGCATAATATAGCTAATAATATGAGTTAGATTGATAATAATAAGAGTAATGAGTATAGTAATTGTCGTTCTATCGATCATATAAGCATAGTATGGCTAATAATATGAGTTAGATTGACAATAATAAGAGTAATGAGTCTAGTAATTGTCGTTCTATCGATCATATCTGCATAATATGGTTAATAATATGAGTTAGATTGATAATAATAAGAGTAATGAGTATAGTAATTGTCGTTCTATCGATCATATCTGCATAATATGGTTAATAATATGAGTTACATTGATAATAGTGAGTGTAATAAGTTTAGTAAATGTCGTTCTATCGATCATATAAGCATAATATAGCTAATAATATGAGTCACATTGATAATAATAAGAGTAATAAGTATAGTAATTGTCGTTCTATCGATCATATAAGCATAATATGGCTAACAATATGAGTTAGATTGATAATAATAACAGTAATGAGTATAGCAATTGTCGTCCTATCGATCATATAAGCATAATGTGGCTAATAATATGAGTTAGTTTGATAATAATAAGAGTAATGGGTCTAGTAATTGTCGTTCTATCGATCATATCTGCATAATGTGGTTAATAATATTAGTTAGAATGATAACAGTGAGTGTAATAAGTTTAGTAATTGTCGTTCTATCGATAATATAAGCATAATATGGCTAATAATATGAGTGAGATTGATAATAATAAGAGTAATGAGTATAGTAAATGTCGTTCTATCGATCATATCTGCATAATATGGTTAATAATATGAGTTACATTGATAATAGTGAGTGTAATAAGATTAGTAAATGTCGTTCTATCGATCATATAAGCATAATATAGCTAATAATATGAGTTACATTGATAATAATAAGAGTAATAAGTATAGTAATTGTCGTTCTATCGATCTTATAAGCATAATATGGCTAATAATATGAGTTAGATTGATAATAATAACAGTAATGAGTATAGCAATTGCCGTCCTATCGATCATATAAGCATAATATGGCTAATAATATGAGTTAGATTGATAATAATAAGGGTAATATGTATAGTAATTATCGTTCTATCGATCATATAAGCATAATATGGCTAATAATATGAGATAGATTGATAATAATAACAGTAATGAGTATAGTAATTGTCGTCCTATCGATCATATAAGCATAATAAGGCTAATAATATGAGTTAGATTGATAATAATAAGAGTAATATGTATAGTAATTATCGTTCTATCGATCATATAAGCATAATATGGTTAATAATATGAGTTAGATTGATAATAATAACAGTAATGAGTATAGTAATTGTCGTCCTATCGATCATATAAGCAGAATATGGCTAATAATATGAGTTAGATTGATAATAGTAAGAGTAATGAGTATAGCAATTGTCGTACTATCGATCATATAAGCATAATGTGGCTAATAATATGAGTTAGATTGTTAATAATAAGAGTAATGAGTATAGAAATTGTCGTTCTATCGATCATATCTGCATAATATGGTTAATAATATGAGTTACATTGATAATAGTGAGTGTAATAAGTTTAGTAAATGTCGTTCTATCGATCATATAAGCATAATATAGCTAATAATATGAGTTACATTGATAATAATAAGAGTAATGAGTATAGTAATTGTCGTTCTATCGATCATATAAGCATAATATGACTAATAATATGAGTTAGATTGATAATAATAACAGTAATGTGTATAGTAATTGTCGTCCTATCGATCATATAAGCATAATATGCCTAATAATATGAGTTAGATTGATAATAATAAGAGTAATATGTATAGTAATTATCGTTCTATCGATCATATCTGCATAATATGGTTAATAATATGAGTTACATTGATAATAGTGAGTGTAATAAGTTTAGTAAATGTCGTTCTATCGATCATATAAGCATAATATAGCTAATAATATGAGTTACATTGATAATAATAAGAGTAATGAGTATAGTAATTGTCGTTCTATCGATCATATAAGCATAATATGACTAATAATATGAGTTAGATTGATAATAATAACAGTAATGTGTATAGTAATTGTCGTCCTATCGATCATATAAGCATAATGTGGCTAATAATATGAGTTAGTTTGATAATAATAAGAGTAATGGGTCTAGTAATTGTCGTTCTATCGATCATATCTGCATAATGTGGTTAATAATATTAGTTAGAATGATAACAGTGAGTGTAATAAGTTTAGTAATTGTCGTTCTATCGATAATATAAGCATAATATGGCTAATAATATGAGTTAGATTGATAATAATAAGAGTAATATGTATAGTAATTATCGTTCTATCGATCATATAAGCATAATATGCCTAATAATATGAGTTAGATTGATAATAATAAGAATAATGAGTCTAGTAATTGTCATTCTATCGATCATATCTGCATAATATGGTTAATAATATGAGTTAGATTGATAATAATAAGAGTAATGAGTATAGTAATTGTCGTTCTATCGATCATATCTGCATAATATGGTTAATAATATGAGTTACATTGATAATAGTGAGTGTAATAAGTTTAGTAAATGTCGTTCTATCGATCATATAAGCATAATATAGCTAATAATATGAGTTACATTGATAATAATAAGAGTAATAAGTATAGTAATTGTCGTTCTATCGATCTTATAAGCATAATATGGCTAATAATATGAGTTAGATTGATAATAATAACAGTAATGAGTATAGTAATTGTCGTCCTATCGATCATATAAGCTAAATATGGCTAATAATATGAGTTAGATTGATAATAATAAGAGTAATATGTATAGTAATTATCGTTCTATCGATCATATAAGCATAATATGGCTAATAATATGAGTTAGATTGATAATAATAAGAGTAATATGTATAGTAATTATCGTTCTATCGATCATATAAGCATAATATGCCTAATAATATGAGTTAGATTGATAATAATAACAGTATTGAGTATAGTAATTGTCGTTCTATCGATCATATAAGCATAATATGACTAATAATATGAGTTAGATTGATAATAATAACAGTGATGTGTATAGTAATTGTCGTTCTATCGATCATATAAGCATAATATGGCTAATAATATGAGTTAGATTGATAATAATAACAGTAATGAGTATAGTAATTGTCGTTCTATCGATCATATAAGCATAATATGACTAATAATATGAGTTAGATTGATAATAATAACAGTAATGTGTATAGTAATTGTCGTCCTATCGATCATATAAGCATAATATGGCTAATAATATGAGTTAGATTGATAATAATAAGAGTAATATGTATAGTAATTATCGTTCTATCGATCATATAAGCATAATATGCCTAATAATATGAGTTAGATTGATAATAATAACAGTATTGAGTATAGTAATTGTCGTTCTATCGATCATATAAGCATAATATGACTAATAATATGAGTTAGATTGATAATAATAACAGTGATGTGTATAGTAATTGTCGTTCTATCGATCATATAAGCATAATATGGCTAATAATATGAGTTAGATTGATAATAATAACAGTAATGAGTATAGTAATTGTCGTTCTATCGATCATATAAGCATAATATGACTAATAATATGAGTTAGATTGATAATAATAACAGTAATGTGTATAGTAATTGTCGTCCTATCGATCATATAAGCATAATATGGCTAATAATATGAGTTAGATTGATAATAATAAGCGTAATAAGTACAGTAATTGTCATTCTATCGATCATATAAGCATAATATGGCTAATAATATGAGTTAGATTGATAACAATAAGAGTAATAAGTACAGTAATTGTCGTTCTATCGATCATATAAGCATAATATGGCTAATAATATGAGTTAGATTGATAAAAGTGAGTGTAATAAGTTTAGTAAATGTCGTTCTATCGATCATATAAGCATAATATAGCTAATAATATGAGTTAGATTGATAATAATAAGAGTAATGAGTATAGTAATTGTCGTTCTATCGATCATATAAGCATAGTATGGCTAATAATATGAGTTAGATTGACAATAATAAGAGTAATGAGTCTAGTAATTGTCGTTCTATCGATCATATCTGCATAATATGGTTAATAATATGAGTTAGATTGATAATAATAAGAGTAATGAGTATAGTAATTGTCGTTCTATCGATCATATCTGCATAATATGGTTAATAATATGAGTTACATTGATAATAGTGAGTGTAATAAGTTTAGTAAATGTCGTTCTATCGATCATATAAGCATAATATAGCTAATAATATGAGTTACATTGATAATAATAAGAGTAATAAGTATAGTAATTGTCGTTCTATCGATCATATAAGCATAATATGGCTAACAATATGAGTTAGATTGATAATAATAACAGTAATGAGTATAGCAATTGTCGTCCTATCGATCATATAAGCATAATGTGGCTAATAATATGAGTTAGTTTGATAATAATAAGAGTAATGGGTCTAGTAATTGTCGTTCTATCGATCATATCTGCATAATGTGGTTAATAATATTAGTTAGAATGATAACAGTGAGTGTAATAAGTTTAGTAATTGTCGTTCTATCGATAATATAAGCATAATATGGCTAATAATATGAGTGAGATTGATAATAATAAGAGTAATGAGTATAGTAAATGTCGTTCTATCGATCATATCTGCATAATATGGTTAATAATATGAGTTACATTGATAATAGTGAGTGTAATAAGATTAGTAAATGTCGTTCTATCGATCATATAAGCATAATATAGCTAATAATATGAGTTACATTGATAATAATAAGAGTAATAAGTATAGTAATTGTCGTTCTATCGATCTTATAAGCATAATATGGCTAATAATATGAGTTAGATTGATAATAATAACAGTAATGAGTATAGCAATTGCCGTCCTATCGATCATATAAGCATAATATGGCTAATAATATGAGTTAGATTGATAATAATAAGGGTAATATGTATAGTAATTATCGTTCTATCGATCATATAAGCATAATATGGCTAATAATATGAGCTAGATTGATAATAATAACAGTAATGAGTATAGTAATTGTCGTCCTATCGATCATATAAGCATAATAAGGCTAATAATATGAGTTAGATTGATAATAATAAGAGTAATATGTATAGTAATTATCGTTCTATCGATCATATAAGCATAATATGGTTAATAATATGAGTTAGATTGATAATAATAACAGTAATGAGTATAGTAATTGTCGTCCTATCGATCATATAAGCAGAATATGGCTAATAATATGAGTTAGATTGATAATAGTAAGAGTAATGAGTATAGCAATTGTCGTACTATCGATCATATAAGCATAATGTGGCTAATAATATGAGTTAGATTGTTAATAATAAGAGTAATGAGTATAGAAATTGTCGTTCTATCGATCATATCTGCATAATATGGTTAATAATATGAGTTACATTGATAATAGTGAGTGTAATAAGTTTAGTAAATGTCGTTCTATCGATCATATAAGCATAATATAGCTAATAATATGAGTTACATTGATAATAATAAGAGTAATGAGTATAGTAATTGTCGTTCTATCGATCATATAAGCATAATATGACTAATAATATGAGTTAGATTGATAATAATAACAGTAATGTGTATAGTAATTGTCGTCCTATCGATCATATAAGCATAATATGCCTAATAATATGAGTTAGATTGATAATAATAAGAGTAATATGTATAGTAATTATCGTTCTATCGATCATATCTGCATAATATGGTTAATAATATGAGTTACATTGATAATAGTGAGTGTAATAAGTTTAGTAAATGTCGTTCTATCGATCATATAAGCATAATATAGCTAATAATATGAGTTACATTGATAATAATAAGAGTAATAAGTATAGTAATTGTCGTTCTATCGATCATATAAGCATAATATGGCTAACAATATGAGTTAGATTGATAATAATAACAGTAATGAGTATAGCAATTGTCGTCCTATCGATCATATAAGCATAATGTGGCTAATAATATGAGTTAGTTTGATAATAATAAGAGTAATGGGTCTAGTAATTGTCGTTCTATCGATCATATCTGCATAATGTGGTTAATAATATTAGTTAGAATGATAACAGTGAGTGTAATAAGTTTAGTAATTGTCGTTCTATCGATAATATAAGCATAATATGGCTAATAATATGAGTGAGATTGATAATAATAAGAGTAATGAGTATAGTAAATGTCGTTCTATCGATCATATCTGCATAATATGGTTAATAATATGAGTTACATTGATAATAGTGAGTGTAATAAGATTAGTAAATGTCGTTCTATCGATCATATAAGCATAATATAGCTAATAATATGAGTTACATTGATAATAATAAGAGTAATAAGTATAGTAATTGTCGTTCTATCGATCTTATAAGCATAATATGGCTAATAATATGAGTTAGATTGATAATAATAACAGTAATGAGTATAGCAATTGCCGTCCTATCGATCATATAAGCATAATATGGCTAATAATATGCGTTAGATTGATAATAATAAGGGTAATATGTATAGTAATTATCGTTCTATCGATCATATAAGCATAATATGGCTAATAATATGAGCTAGATTGATAATAATAACAGTAATGAGTATAGTAATTGTCGTCCTATCGATCATATAAGCATAATAAGGCTAATAATATGAGTTAGATTGATAATAATAAGAGTAATATGTATAGTAATTATCGTTCTATCGATCATATAAGCATAATATGGTTAATAATATGAGTTAGATTGATAATAATAACAGTAATGAGTATAGTAATTGTCGTCCTATCGATCATATAAGCAGAATATGGCTAATAATATGAGTTAGATTGATAATAGTAAGAGTAATGAGTATAGCAATTGTCGTACTATCGATCATATAAGCATAATGTGGCTAATAATATGAGTTAGATTGTTAATAATAAGAGTAATGAGTATAGAAATTGTCGTTCTATCGATCATATCTGCATAATATGGTTAATAATATGAGTTACATTGATAATAGTGAGTGTAATAAGTTTAGTAAATGTCGTTCTATCGATCATATAAGCATAATATAGCTAATAATATGAGTTACATTGATAATAATAAGAGTAATGAGTATAGTAATTGTCGTTCTATCGATCATATAAGCATAATATGACTAATAATATGAGTTAGATTGATAATAATAACAGTAATGTGTATAGTAATTGTCGTCCTATCGATCATATAAGCATAATGTGGCTAATAATATGAGTTAGTTTGATAATAATAAGAGTAATGGGTCTAGTAATTGTCGTTCTATCGATCATATCTGCATAATGTGGTTAATAATATTAGTTAGAATGATAACAGTGAGTGTAATAAGTTTAGTAATTGTCGTTCTATCGATAATATAAGCATAATATGGCTAATGATATGAGTGAGATTGATAATAATAAGAGTAATGAGTATAGTAAATGTCGTTCTATCGATCATATCTGCATAATATGGTTAATAATATGAGTTACATTGATAATAGTGAGTGTAATAAGATTAGTAAATGTCGTTCTATCGATCATATAAGCATAATATAGCTAATAATATGAGTTACATTGATAATAATAAGAGTAATAAGTATAGTAATTGTCGTTCTATCGATCTTATAAGCATAATATGGCTAATAATATGAGTTAGATTGATAATAATAACAGTAATGAGTATAGCAATTGCCGTCCTATCGATCATATAAGCATAATATGGCTAATAATATGAGCTAGATTGATAATAATAACAGTAATGAGTATAGTAATTGTCGTCCTATCGATCATATAAGCAGAATAAGGCTAATAATATGAGTTAGATTGATAATAATAAGAGTAATAAGTATAGTAATTATCGTTCTATCGATCATATAAGCATAATATGGTTAATAATATGAGTTAGATTGATAATAATAACAGTAATGAGTATAGTAATTGTCGTCCTATCGATCATATAAGCAGAATATGGCTAATAATATGAGTTAGATTGATAATAGTAAGAGTAATGAGTATAGCAATTGTCGTACTATCGATCATATAAGCATAATGTGGCTAATAATATGAGTTAGATTGTTAATAATAAGAGTAATGAGTATAGAAATTGTCGTTCTATCGATCATATCTGCATAATATGGTTAATAATATGAGTTACATTGATAATAGTGAGTGTAATAAGTTTAGTAAATGTCGTTCTATCGATCATATAAGCATAATATAGCTAATAATATGAGTTACATTGATAATAATAAGAGTAATGAGTATAGTAATTGTCGTTCTATCGATCATATAAGCATAATATGACTAATAATATGAGTTAGATTGATAATAATAACAGTAATGTGTATAGTAATTGTCGTCCTATCGATCATATAAGCATAATATGCCTAATAATATGAGTTAGATTGATAATAATAAGAGTAATATGTATAGTAATTATCGTTCTATCGATCATATAAGCATAATATGCCTAATAATATGAGTTAGATTGATAGTAATAAGAATAATGAGTCTAGTAATTGTCGTTCTATCGATCGTATCTTTATAATATGGTTAATAATATGAGTTAGATTGATAATAATAAGAGTAATGAGTATAGTAATGGTCGTTACCTCGATCATATCTGAATAATATGGTTAATAATATGAGTTACATTGATAATAGTGTGTGTAATAAGTTTAGTAAATGTCGTTCTATCGATCATATAAGCATAATATAGCTAATAATATGAGTTACATTGATAATAATAAGAGTAATAAGTATAGTAATTGTCGTTCTATCGATAATATAAGCATAATATGGCTAATAATATGAGTTAGATTGTTAATAATAAGAGTAATGAGTCTAGTAATTGTCGTCCTATCCATCATATAAGCAGAATATGGCTAATAATATGAGTTAGATTGATAATAGTAAGAGTAATGGGTATAGTAATTGTCGCACTATCGATCATATAAGCATAATGTGGCTAATAATATGAGTTAGATTGATAATAATAAGAGTAATAAGTATAGTAATTGTCGTTCTATCGGTCATATAAGCATAATATGGCTAATAATATGAGTTAGATTGATAATAATAAGAGTAATGAGTATAGTAATTGTCGTTCTATCGATCATATCTGCATAATATGGTTAATAATATGAGTTAGATTGATAATAGTGAGTGTAATAAGTTTAGTAAATGTCGTTCTATCGATCATATAAGCATAATATAGCTAATAATATGAGTTACATTGATAATAATAAGAGTAATGAGTATAGTAATTGTCGTTCTATCGATCATATAAGCATAATATGACTAATAATATGAGTTAGATTGATAATAATAACAGTAATGAGTATAGTAATTGTCGTCCTATCGATCATATAAGCATAATATGGCTAATAATATGAGTTAGATTGATAATAATAAGAGTAATATGTATAGTAATTATCGTTCTATCGATCATATAAGCAGAATATGGCTAATAATATGAGTTAGATTGATAATAGTAAGAGTAATGAGTATAGCAATTGTCGTACTATCGATCATATAAGCATAATGTGGCTAATAATATGAGTTAGATTGTTAATAATAAGAGTAATGAGTATAGAAATTGTCGTTCTATCGATCATATCTGCATAATATGGTTAATAATATGAGTTACATTGATAATAGTGAGTGTAATAAGTTTAGTAAATGTCGTTCTATCGATCATATAAGCATAATATAGCTAATAATATGAGTTACATTGATAATAATAAGAGTAATGAGTATAGTAATTGTCGTTCTATCGATCATATAAGCATAATATGACTAATAATATGAGTTAGATTGATAATAATAACAGTAATGTGTATAGTAATTGTCGTCCTATCGATCATATAAGCATAATGTGGCTAATAATATGAGTTAGTTTGATAATAATAAGAGTAATGGGTCTAGTAATTGTCGTTCTATCGATCATATCTGCATAATGTGGTTAATAATATTAGTTAGAATGATAACAGTGAGTGTAATAAGTTTAGTAATTGTCGTTCTATCGATAATATAAGCATAATATGGCTAATAATATGAGTGAGATTGATAATAATAAGAGTAATGAGTATAGTAAATGTCGTTCTATCGATCATATCTGCATAATATGGTTAATAATATGAGTTACATTGATAATAGTGAGTGTAATAAGATTAGTAAATGTCGTTCTATCGATCATATAAGCATAATATAGCTAATAATATGAGTTACATTGATAATAATAAGAGTAATAAGTATAGTAATTGTCGTTCTATCGATCTTATAAGCATAATATGGCTAATAATATGAGTTAGATTGATAATAATAAGGGTAATATGTATAGTAATTATCGTTCTATCGATCATATAAGCATAATATGCCTAATAATATGAGTTAGATTGATAGTAATAAGAATAATGAGTCTAGTAATTGTCGTTCTATCGATCGTATCTTTATAATATGGTTAATAATATGAGTTAGATTGATAATAATAAGAGTAATGAGTATAGTAATGGTCGTTACCTCGATCATATCTGAATAATATGGTTAATAATATGAGTTACATTGATAATAGTGTGTGTAATAAGTTTAGTAAATGTCGTTCTATCGATCATATAAGCATAATATAGCTAATAATATGAGTTACATTGATAATAATAAGAGTAATAAGTATAGTAATTGTCGTTCTATCGATAATATAAGCATAATATGGCTAATAATATGAGTTAGATTGTTAATAATAAGAGTAATGAGTCTAGTAATTGTCGTCCTATCCATCATATAAGCAGAATATGGCTAATAATATGAGTTAGATTGATAATAGTAAGAGTAATGGGTATAGTAATTGTCGCACTATCGATCATATAAGCATAATGTGGCTAATAATATGAGTTAGATTGATAATAATAAGAGTAATAAGTATAGTAATTGTCGTTCTATCGGTCATATAAGCATAATATGGCTAATAATATGAGTTAGATTGATAATAATAAGAGTAATGAGTATAGTAATTGTCGTTCTATCGATCATATCTGCATAATATGGTTAATAATATGAGTTAGATTGATAATAGTGAGTGTAATAAGTTTAGTAAATGTCGTTCTATCGATCATATAAGCATAATATAGCTAATAATATGAGTTACATTGATAATAATAAGAGTAATGAGTATAGTAATTGTCGTTCTATCGATCATATAAGCATAATATGACTAATAATATGAGTTAGATTGATAATAATAACAGTAATGAGTATAGTAATTGTCGTCCTATCGATCATATAAGCATAATATGGCTAATAATATGAGTTAGATTGATAATAATAAGAGTAATATGTATAGTAATTATCGTTCTATCGATCATATAAGCAGAATATGGCTAATAATATGAGTTAGATTGATAATAGTAAGAGTAATGAGTATAGCAATTGTCGTACTATCGATCATATAAGCATAATGTGGCTAATAATATGAGTTAGATTGTTAATAATAAGAGTAATGAGTATAGAAATTGTCGTTCTATCGATCATATCTGCATAATATGGTTAATAATATGAGTTACATTGATAATAGTGAGTGTAATAAGTTTAGTAAATGTCGTTCTATCGATCATATAAGCATAATATAGCTAATAATATGAGTTACATTGATAATAATAAGAGTAATGAGTATAGTAATTGTCGTTCTATCGATCATATAAGCATAATATGACTAATAATATGAGTTAGATTGATAATAATAACAGTAATGTGTATAGTAATTGTCGTCCTATCGATCATATAAGCATAATGTGGCTAATAATATGAGTTAGTTTGATAATAATAAGAGTAATGGGTCTAGTAATTGTCGTTCTATCGATCATATCTGCATAATGTGGTTAATAATATTAGTTAGAATGATAACAGTGAGTGTAATAAGTTTAGTAATTGTCGTTCTATCGATAATATAAGCATAATATGGCTAATAATATGAGTGAGATTGATAATAATAAGAGTAATGAGTATAGTAAATGTCGTTCTATCGATCATATCTGCATAATATGGTTAATAATATGAGTTACATTGATAATAGTGAGTGTAATAAGATTAGTAAATGTCGTTCTATCGATCATATAAGCATAATATAGCTAATAATATGAGTTACATTGATAATAATAAGAGTAATAAGTATAGTAATTGTCGTTCTATCGATCTTATAAGCATAATATGGCTAATAATATGAGTTAGATTGATAATAATAACAGTAATGAGTATAGCAATTGCCGTCCTATCGATCATATAAGCATAATATGGCTAATAATATGAGTTAGATTGATAATAATAAGGGTAATATGTATAGTAATTATCGTTCTATCGATCATATAAGCATAATATGGCTAATAATATGAGCTAGATTGATAATAATAACAGTAATGAGTATAGTAATTGTCGTCCTATCGATCATATAAGCAGAATAAGGCTAATAATATGAGTTAGATTGATAATAATAAGAGTAATATGTATAGTAATTATCGTTCTATCGATCATATAAGCATAATATGGTTAATAATATGAGTTAGATTGATAATAATAACAGTAATGAGTATAGTAATTGTCGTCCTATCGATCATATAAGCAGAATATGGCTAATAATATGAGTTAGATTGATAATAGTAAGAGTAATGAGTATAGCAATTGTCGTACTATCGATCATATAAGCATAATGTGGCTAATAATATGAGTTAGATTGTTAATAATAAGAGTAATGAGTATAGAAATTGTCGTTCTATCGATCATATCTGCATAATATGGTTAATAATATGAGTTACATTGATAATAGTGAGTGTAATAAGTTTAGTAAATGTCGTTCTATCGATCATATAAGCATAATATAGCTAATAATATGAGTTACATTGATAATAATAAGAGTAATGAGTATAGTAATTGTCGTTCTATCGATCATATAAGCATAATATGACTAATAATATGAGTTAGATTGATAATAATAACAGTAATGTGTATAGTAATTGTCGTCCTATCGATCATATAAGCATAATATGCCTAATAATATGAGTTAGATTGATAATAATAAGAGTAATATGTATAGTAATTATCGTTCTATCGATCATATAAGCATAATATGCCTAATAATATGAGTTAGATTGATAGTAATAAGAATAATGAGTCTAGTAATTGTCGTTCTATCGATCGTATCTTTATAATATGGTTAATAATATGAGTTAGATTGATAATAATAAGAGTAATGAGTATAGTAATGGTCGTTACCTGGATCATATCTGAATAATATGGTTAATAATATGAGTTACATTGATAATAGTGTGTGCAATAAGTTTAGTAAATGTCGTTCTATCGATCATATAAGCATAATATAGCTAATAATATGAGTTACATTGATAATAATAAGAGTAATAAGTATAGTAATTGTCGTTCTATCGATAATATAAGCATAATATGGCTAATAATATGAGTTAGATTGTTAATAATAAGAGTAATGAGTCTAGTAATTGTCGTCCTATCCATCATATAAGCAGAATATGGCTAATAATATGAGTTAGATTGATAATAGTAAGAGTAATGGGTATAGTAATTGTCGCACTATCGATCATATAAGCATAATGTGGCTAATAATATGAGTTAGATTGATAATAATAAGAGTAATAAGTATAGTAATTGTCGTTCTATCGGTCATATAAGCATAATATGGCTAATAATATGAGTTAGATTGATAATAATAAGAGTAATGAGTATAGTAATTGTCGTTCTATCGATCATATCTGCATAATATGGTTAATAATATGAGTTAGATTGATAATAGTGAGTGTAATAAGTTTAGTAAATGTCGTTCTATCGATCATATAAGCATAATATAGCTAATAATATGAGTTACATTGATAATAATAAGAGTAATGAGTATAGTAATTGTCGTTCTATCGATCATATAAGCATAATATGACTAATAATATGAGTTAGATTGATAATAATAACAGTAATGAGTATAGTAATTGTCGTCCTATCGATCATATAAGCATAATATGGCTAATAATATGAGTTAGATTGATAATAATAAGAGTAATATGTATAGTAATTATCGTTCTATCGATCATATAAGCATAATATGCCTAATAATATGAGTTAGATTGATAATAATAAGAATAATGAGTCTAGTAATTGTCATTCTATCGATCATATCTGCATAATATGGTTAATAATATGAGTTAGATTGATAATAATAAGAGTAATGAGTATAGTAATTGTCGTTCTATCGATCATATCTGCATAATATGGTTAATAATATGAGTTACATTGATAATAGTGAGTGTAATAAGTTTAGTAAATGTCGTTCTATCGATCATATAAGCATAATATAGCTAATAATATGAGTTACATTGATAATAATAAGAGTAATAAGTATAGTAATTGTCGTTCTATCGATCTTATAAGCATAATATGGCTAATAATATGAGTTAGATTGATAATAATAACAGTAATGAGTATAGTAATTGTCGTCCTATCGATCATATAAGCTAAATAAGGCTAATAATATGAGTTAGATTGATAATAATAAGAGTAATATGTATAGTAATTATCGTTCTATCGATCATATAAGCATAATATGGCTAATAATATGAGTTAGATTGATAATAATAAGAGTAATATGTATAGTAATTATCGTTCTATCGATCATATAAGCATAATATGCCTAATAATATGAGTTAGATTGATAATAATAACAGTATTGAGTATAGTAATTGTCGTTCTATCGATCATATAAGCATAATATGACTAATAATATGAGTTAGATTGATAATAATAACAGTGATGTGTATAGTAATTGTCGTTCTATCGATCATATAAGCATAATATGGCTAATAATATGAGTTAGATTGATAATAATAACAGTAATGAGTATAGTAATTGTCGTCCTATCGATCATATAAGCATAATGTGGCTAATAATATGAGTTAGTTTGATAATAATAAGAGTAATGGGTCTAGTAATTGTCGTTCTATCGATCATATCTGCATAATGTGGTTAATAATATTAGTTAGAATGATAACAGTGAGTGTAATAAGTTTAGTAATTGTCGTTCTATCGATAATATAAGCATAATATGGCTAATAATATGAGTGAGATTGATAATAATAAGAGTAATGAGTATAGTAAATGTCGTTCTATCGATCATATCTGCATAATATGGTTAATAATATGAGTTACATTGATAATAGTGAGTGTAATAAGATTAGTAAATGTCGTGCTATCGATCATATCTGCATAATATGGTTAATAATATGAGTTAGATTGATAATAGTAAGAGTAATGTGTATAGTAAATGTCGTGCTATCGATCATATCTGCATAATATGGCTAATAATATGAGTTAGATTGATAATAATAACAGTAATGAGTATAGCAATTGCCGTCCTATCGATCATATAAGCATAATATGGCTAATAATATGAGTTAGATTGATAATAATAAGGGTAATATGTATAGTAATTATCGTTCTATCGATCATATAAGCATAATATGGCTAATAATATGAGCTAGATTGATAATAATAACAGTAATGAGTATAGTAATTGTCGTCCTATCGATCATATAAGCAGAATAAGGCTAATAATATGAGTTAGATTGATAATAATAAGAGTAATATGTATAGTAATTATCGTTCTATCGATCATATAAGCATAATATGGTTAATAATATGAGTTAGATTGATAATAATAACAGTAATGAGTATAGTAATTGTCGTCCTATCGATCATATAAGCAGAATATGGCTAATAATATGAGTTAGATTGATAATAGTAAGAGTAATGAGTATAGCAATTGTCGTACTATCGATCATATAAGCATAATGTGGCTAATAATATGAGTTAGATTGTTAATAATAAGAGTAATGAGTATAGAAATTGTCGTTCTATCGATCATATCTGCATAATATGGTTAATAATATGAGTTACATTGATAATAGTGAGTGTAATAAGTTTAGTAAATGTCGTTCTATCGATCATATAAGCATAATATAGCTAATAATATGAGTTACATTGATAATAATAAGAGTAATGAGTATAGTAATTGTCGTTCTATCGATCATATAAGCATAATATGACTAATAATATGAGTTAGATTGATAATAATAACAGTAATGTGTATAGTAATTGTCGTCCTATCGATCATATAAGCATAATATGCCTAATAATATGAGTTAGATTGATAATAATAAGAGTAATATGTATAGTAATTATCGTTCTATCGATCATATAAGCATAATATGCCTAATAATATGAGTTAGATTGATAATAATAACAGTATTGAGTATAGTAATTGTCGTTCTATCGATCATATAAGCATAATATGACTAATAATATGAGTTAGATTGATAATAATAACAGTGATGTGTATAGTAATTGTCGTTCTATCGATCATATAAGCATAATATGGCTAATAATATGAGTTAGATTGATAATAATAACAGTAATGAGTATAGTAATTGTCGTCCTATCGATCATATAAGCATAATGTGGCTAATAATATGAGTTAGTTTGATAATAATAAGAGTAATGGGTCTAGTAATTGTCGTTCTATCGATCATATCTGCATAATGTGGTTAATAATATTAGTTAGAATGATAACAGTGAGTGTAATAAGTTTAGTAATTGTCGTTCTATCGATAATATAAGCATAATATGGCTAATAATATGAGTGAGATTGATAATAATAAGAGTAATGAGTATAGTAAATGTCGTTCTATCGATCATATCTGCATAATATGGTTAATAATATGAGTTACATTGATAATAGTGAGTGTAATAAGATTAGTAAATGTCGTGCTATCGATCATATCTGCATAATATGGTTAATAATATGAGTTAGATTGATAATAGTAAGAGTAATGTGTATAGTAAATGTCGTGCTATCGATCATATCTGCATAATATGGCTAATAATATGAGTTAGATTGATAATAATAACAGTAATGAGTATAGCAATTGCCGTCCTATCGATCATATAAGCATAATATGGCTAATAATATGAGTTAGATTGATAATAATAAGGGTAATATGTATAGTAATTATCGTTCTATCGATCATATAAGCATAATATGGCTAATAATATGAGCTAGATTGATAATAATAACAGTAATGAGTATAGTAATTGTCGTCCTATCGATCATATAAGCAGAATAAGGCTAATAATATGAGTTAGATTGATAATAATAAGAGTAATATGTATAGTAATTATCGTTCTATCGATCATATAAGCATAATATGGTTAATAATATGAGTTAGATTGATAATAATAACAGTAATGAGTATAGTAATTGTCGTCCTATCGATCATATAAGCAGAATATGGCTAATAATATGAGTTAGATTGATAATAGTAAGAGTAATGAGTATAGCAATTGTCGTACTATCGATCATATAAGCATAATGTGGCTAATAATATGAGTTAGATTGTTAATAATAAGAGTAATGAGTATAGAAATTGTCGTTCTATCGATCATATCTGCATAATATGGTTAATAATATGAGTTACATTGATAATAGTGAGTGTAATAAGTTTAGTAAATGTCGTTCTATCGATCATATAAGCATAATATAGCTAATAATATGAGTTACATTGATAATAATAAGAGTAATGAGTATAGTAATTGTCGTTCTATCGATCATATAAGCATAATATGACTAATAATATGAGTTAGATTGATAATAATAACAGTAATGTGTATAGTAATTGTCGTCCTATCGATCATATAAGCATAATATGCCTAATAATATGAGTTAGATTGATAATAATAAGAGTAATATGTATAGTAATTATCGTTCTATCGATCATATAAGCATAATATGCCTAATAATATGAGTTAGATTGATAGTAATAAGAATAATGAGTCTAGTAATTGTCGTTCTATCGATCGTATCTTTATAATATGGTTAATAATATGAGTTAGATTGATAATAATAAGAGTAATGAGTATAGTAATGGTCGTTACCTCGATCATATCTGAATAATATGGTTAATAATATGAGTTACATTGATAATAGTGTGTGCAATAAGTTTAGTAAATGTCGTTCTATCGATCATATAAGCATAATATAGCTAATAATATGAGTTACATTGATAATAATAAGAGTAATAAGTATAGTAATTGTCGTTCTATCGATAATATAAGCATAATATGGCTAATAATATGAGTTAGATTGTTAATAATAAGAGTAATGAGTCTAGTAATTGTCGTCCTATCCATCATATAAGCAGAATATGGCTAATAATATGAGTTAGATTGATAATAGTAAGAGTAATGGGTATAGTAATTGTCGCACTATCGATCATATAAGCATAATGTGGCTAATAATATGAGTTAGATTGATAATAATAAGAGTAATAAGTATAGTAATTGTCGTTCTATCGGTCATATAAGCATAATATGGCTAATAATATGAGTTAGATTGATAATAATAAGAGTAATGAGTATAGTAATTGTCGTTCTATCGATCATATCTGCATAATATGGTTAATAATATGAGTTAGATTGATAATAGTGAGTGTAATAAGTTTAGTAAATGTCGTTCTATCGATCATATAAGCATAATATAGCTAATAATATGAGTTACATTGATAATAATAAGAGTAATGAGTATAGTAATTGTCGTTCTATCGATCATATAAGCATAATATGACTAATAATATGAGTTAGATTGATAATAATAACAGTAATGAGTATAGTAATTGTCGTCCTATCGATCATATAAGCATAATATGGCTAATAATATGAGTTAGATTGATAATAATAAGAGTAATATGTATAGTAATTATCGTTCTATCGATCATATAAGCATAATATGCCTAATAATATGAGTTAGATTGATAATAATAAGAATAATGAGTCTAGTAATTGTCATTCTATCGATCATATCTGCATAATATGGTTAATAATATGAGTTAGATTGATAATAATAAGAGTAATGAGTATAGTAATTGTCGTTCTATCGATCATATCTGCATAATATGGTTAATAATATGAGTTACATTGATAATAGTGAGTGTAATAAGTTTAGTAAATGTCGTTCTATCGATCATATAAGCATAATATAGCTAATAATATGAGTTACATTGATAATAATAAGAGTAATAAGTATAGTAATTGTCGTTCTATCGATCTTATAAGCATAATATGGCTAATAATATGAGTTAGATTGATAATAATAACAGTAATGAGTATAGTAATTGTCGTCCTATCGATCATATAAGCTAAATAAGGCTAATAATATGAGTTAGATTGATAATAATAAGAGTAATATGTATAGTAATTATCGTTCTATCGATCATATAAGCATAATATGGCTAATAATATGAGTTAGATTGATAATAATAAGAGTAATATGTATAGTAATTATCGTTCTATCGATCATATAAGCATAATATGCCTAATAATATGAGTTAGATTGATAATAATAACAGTATTGAGTATAGTAATTGTCGTTCTATCGATCATATAAGCATAATATGACTAATAATATGAGTTAGATTGATAATAATAACAGTAATGAGTATAGTAATTGTCGTTCTATCGATCATATAAGCATAATATGACTAATAATATGAGTTAGATTGATAATAATAACAGTAATGTGTATAGTAATTGTCGTCCTATCGATCATATAAGCATAATATGGCTAATAATATGAGTTAGATTGATAATAATAAGAGTAATAAGTACAGTAATTGTCATTCTATCGATCATATAAGCATAATATGGCTAATAATATGAGTTAGATTGATAATAATAAGAGTAATAAGTACAGTAATTGTCGTTCTATCGATCATATAAGCATAATATGGCTAATAATATGAGTTAGATTGATAAAAGTGAGTGTAATAAGTTTAGTAAATGTCGTTCTATCGATCATATAAGCATAATATAGCTAATAATATGAGTTAGATTGATAATAATAAGAGTAATGAGTATAGTAATTGTCGTTCTATCGATCATATAAGCATAGTATGGCTAATAATATGAGTTAGATTGACAATAATAAGAGTAATGAGTCTAGTAATTGTCGTTCTATCGATCATATCTGCATAATATGGTTAATAATATGAGTTAGATTGATAATAATAAGAGTAATGAGTATAGTAATTGTCGTTCTATCGATCATATCTGCATAATATGGTTAATAATATGAGTTACATTGATAATAGTGGGTGTAATAAGTTTAGTAAATGTCGTTCTATCGATCATATAAGCATAATATAGCTAATAATATGAGTTACATTGATAATAATAAGAGTAATAAGTATAGTAATTGTCGTTCTATCGATCATATAAGCATAATATGGCTAACAATATGAGTTAGATTGATAATAATAACAGTAATGAGTATAGCAATTGTCGTCCTATCGATCATATAAGCATAATGTGGCTAATAATATGAGTTAGTTTGATAATAATAAGAGTAATGGGTCTAGTAATTGTCGTTCTATCGATCATATCTGCATAATGTGGTTAATAATATTAGTTAGAATGATAACAGTGAGTGTAATAAGTTTAGTAATTGTCGTTCTATCGATAATATAAGCATAATATGGCTAATAATATGAGTGAGATTGATAATAATAAGAGTAATGAGTATAGTAAATGTCGTTCTATCGATCATATCTGCATAATATGGTTAATAATATGAGTTACATTGATAATAGTGAGTGTAATAAGATTAGTAAATGTCGTTCTATCGATCATATAAGCATAATATAGCTAATAATATGAGTTACATTGATAATAATAAGAGTAATAAGTATAGTAATTGTCGTTCTATCGATCTTATAAGCATAATATGGCTAATAATATGAGTTAGATTGATAATAATAACAGTAATGAGTATAGCAATTACCGTCCTATCGATCATATAAGCATAATATGGCTAATAATATGAGTTAGATTGATAATAATAAGGGTAATATGTATAGTAATTATCGTTCTATCGATCATATAAGCATAATATGGCTAATAATATGAGCTAGATTGATAATAATAACAGTAATGAGTATAGTAATTGTCGTCCTATCGATCATATAAGCAGAATAAGGCTAATAATATGAGTTAGATTGATAATAATAAGAGTAATATGTATAGTAATTATCGTTCTATCGATCATATAAGCATAATATGGTTAATAATATGAGTTAGATTGATAATAATAACAGTAATGAGTATAGTAATTGTCGTCCTATCGATCATATAAGCAGAATATGGCTAATAATATGAGTTAGATTGATAATAGTAAGAGTAATGAGTATAGCAATTGTCGTACTATCGATCATATAAGCATATTGTGGCTAATAATATGAGTTAGATTGTTAATAATAAGAGTAATGAGTATAGAAATTGTCGTTCTATCGATCATATCTGCATAATATGGTTAATAATATGAGTTACATTGATAATAGTGAGTGTAATAAGTTTAGTAAATGTCGTTCTATCGATCATATAAGCATAATATAGCTAATAATATGAGTTACATTGATAATAATAAGAGTAATGAGTATAGTAATTGTCGTTCTATCGATCATATAAGCATAATATGACTAATAATATGAGTTAGATTGATAATAATAACAGTAATGTGTATAGTAATTGTCGTCCTATCGATCATATAAGCACAATATGCCTAATAATATGAGTTAGATTGATAATAATAAGAGTAATATGTATAGTAATTATCGTTCTATCGATCATATAAGCATAATATGCCTAATAATATGAGTTAGATTGATAGTAATAAGAATAATGAGTCTAGTAATTGTCGTTCTATCGATCGTATCTTTATAATATGGTTAATAATATGAGTTAGATTGATAATAATAAGAGTAATGAGTATAGTAATGGTCGTTACCTCGATCATATCTGAATAATATGGTTAATAATATGAGTTACATTGATAATAGTGTGTGTAATAAGTTTAGTAAATGTCGTTCTATCGATCATATAAGCATAATATAGCTAATAATATGAGTTACATTGATAACAATAAGAGTAATAAGTATAGTAATTGTCGTTCTATCGATAATATAAGCATAATATGGCTAATAATATGAGTTAGATTGTTAATAATAAGAGTAATGAGTCTAGTAATTGTCGTCCTATCCATCATATAAGCAGAATATGGCTAATAATATGAGTTAGATTGATAATAGTAAGAGTAATGGGTATAGTAATTGTCGCACTATCGATCATATAAGCATAATGTGGCTAATAATATGAGTTAGATTGATAATAATAAGAGTAATAAGTATAGTAATTGTCGTTCTATCGGTCATATAAGCATAATATGGCTAATAATATGAGTTAGATTGATAATAATAAGAGTAATGAGTATAGTAATTGTCGTTCTATCGATCATATCTGCATAATATGGTTAATAATATGAGTTAGATTGATAATAGTGAGTGTAATAAGTTTAGTAAATGTCGTTCTATCGATCATATAAGCATAATATAGCTAATAATATGAGTTACATTGATAATAATAAGAGTAATGAGTATAGTAATTGTCGTTCTATCGATCATATAAGCATAATATGACTAATAATATGAGTTAGATTGATAATAATAACAGTAATGAGTATAGTAATTGTCGTCCTATCGATCATATAAGCATAATATGGCTAATAATATGAGTTAGATTGATAATAATAAGAGTAATATGTATAGTAATTATCGTTCTATCGATCATATAAGCATAATATGCCTAATAATATGAGTTAGATTGATAATAATAAGAATAATGAGTCTAGTAATTGTCATTCTATCGATCATATCTGCATAATATGGTTAATAATATGAGTTAGATTGATAATAATAAGAGTAATGAGTATAGTAATTGTCGTTCTATCGATCATATCTGCATAATATGGTTAATAATATGAGTTACATTGATAATAGTGAGTGTAATAAGTTTAGTAAATGTCGTTCTATCGATCATATAAGCATAATATAGCTAATAATATGAGTTACATTGATAATAATAAGAGTAATAAGTATAGTAATTGTCGTTCTATCGATCTTATAAGCATAATATGGCTAATAATATGAGTTAGATTGATAATAATAACAGTAATGAGTATAGTAATTGTCGTCCTATCGATCATATAAGCTAAATAAGGCTAATAATATGAGTTAGATTGATAATAATAAGAGTAATATGTATAGTAATTATCGTTCTATCGATCATATAAGCATAATATGGCTAATAATATGAGTTAGATTGATAATAATAAGAGTAATATGTATAGTAATTATCGTTCTATCGATCATATAAGCATAATATGCCTAATAATATGAGTTAGATTGATAATAATAACAGTATTGAGTATAGTAATTGTCGTTCTATCGATCATATAAGCATAATATGACTAATAATATGAGTTAGATTGATAATAATAACAGTGATGTGTATAGTAATTGTCGTTCTATCGATCATATAAGCATAATATGGCTAATAATATGAGTTAGATTGATAATAATAACAGTAATGAGTATAGTAATTGTCGTTCTATCGATCATATAAGCATAATATGACTAATAATATGAGTTAGATTGATAATAATAACAGTAATGTGTATAGTAATTGTCGTCCTATCGATCATATAAGCATAATATGGCTAATAATATGAGTTAGATTGATAATAATAGGAGTAATAAGTACAGTAATTGTCATTCTATCGATCATATAAGCATAATATGGCTAATAATATGAGTTAGATTGATAATAATAAGAGTAATAAGTACAGTAATTGTCGTTCTATCGATCATATAAGCATAATATGGCTAATAATATGAGTTAGATTGATAAAAGTGAGTGTAATAAGTTTAGTAAATGTCGTTCTATCGATCATATAAGCATAATATAGCTAATAATATGAGTTAGATTGATAATAATAAGAGTAATGAGTATAGTAATTGTCGTTCTATCGATCATATAAGCATAGTATGGCTAATAATATGAGTTAGATTGACAATAATAAGAGTAATGAGTCTAGTAATTGTCGTTCTATCGATCATATCTGCATAATATGGTTAATAATATGAGTTAGATTGATAATAATAAGAGTAATGAGTATAGTAATTGTCGTTCTATCGATCATATCTGCATAATATGGTTAATAATATGAGTTACATTGATAATAGTGAGTGTAATAAGTTTAGTAAATGTCGTTCTATCGATCATATAAGCATAATATAGCTAATAATATGAGTTACATTGATAATAATAAGAGTAATAAGTATAGTAATTGTCGTTCTATCGATCATATAAGCATAATATGGCTAACAATATGAGTTAGATTGATAATAATAACAGTAATGAGTATAGCAATTGTCGTTCTATCGATCATATAAGCATAATGTGGCTAATAATATGAGTTAGTTTGATAATAATAAGAGTAATGGGTCTAGTAATTGTCGTTCTATCGATCATATCTGCATAATGTGGTTAATAATATTAGTTAGAATGATAACAGTGAGTGTAATAAGTTTAGTAATTGTCGTTCTATCGATAATATAAGCATAATATGGCTAATAATATGAGTGAGATTGATAATAATAAGAGTAATGAGTATAGTAAATGTCGTTCTATCGATCATATCTGCATAATATGGTTAATAATATGAGTTACATTGATAATAGTGAGTGTAATAAGATTAGTAAATGTCGTTCTATCGATCATATAAGCATAATATAGCTAATAATATGAGTTACATTGATAATAATAAGAGTAATAAGTATAGTAATTGTCGTTCTATCGATCTTATAAGCATAATATGGCTAATAATATGAGTTAGATTGATAATAATAACAGTAATGAGTATAGCAATTGCCGTCCTATCGATCATATAAGCATAATATGGCTAATAATATGAGTTAGATTGATAATAATAAGGGTAATATGTATAGTAATTATCGTTCTATCGATCATATAAGCATAATATGGCTAATAATATGAGCTAGATTGATAATAATAACAGTAATGAGTATAGTAATTGTCGTCCTATCGATCATATAAGCATAATAAGGCTAATAATATGAGTTAGATTGATAATAATAAGAGTAATATGTATAGTAATTATCGTTCTATCGATCATATAAGCATAATATGGTTAATAATATGAGTTAGATTGATAATAATAACAGTAATGAGTATAGTAATTGTCGTCCTATCGATCATATAAGCAGAATATGGCTAATAATATGAGTTAGATTGATAATAGTAAGAGTAATGAGTATAGCAATTGTCGTACTATCGATCATATAAGCATAATGTGGCTAATAATATGAGTTAGATTGTTAATAATAAGAGTAATGAGTATAGAAATTGTCGTTCTATCGATCATATCTGCATAATATGGTTAATAATATGAGTTACATTGATAATAGTGAGTGTAATAAGTTTAGTAAATGTCGTTCTATCGATCATATAAGCATAATATAGCTAATAATATGAGTTACATTGATAATAATAAGAGTAATGAGTATAGTAATTGTCGTTCTATCGATCATATAAGCATAATATGACTAATAATATGAGTTAGATTGATAATAATAACAGTAATGTGTATAGTAATTGTCGTCCTATCGATCATATAAGCATAATATGCCTAATAATATGAGTTAGATTGATAATAATAAGAGTAATATGTATAGTAATTATCGTTCTATCGATCATATAAGCATAATATGCCTAATAATATGAGTTAGATTGATAGTAATAAGAATAATGAGTCTAGTAATTGTCGTTCTATCGATCGTATCTTTATAATATGGTTAATAATATGAGTTAGATTGATAATAATAAGAGTAATGAGTATAGTAATGGTCGTTACCTCGATCATATCTGAATAATATGGTTAATAATATGAGTTACATTGATAATAGTGTGTGTAGTAAGTTTAGTAAATGTCGTTCTATCGATCATATAAGCATAATATAGCTAATAATATGAGTTACATTGATAATAATAAGAGTAATAAGTATAGTAATTGTCGTTCTATCGATAATATAAGCATAATATGGCTAATAATATGAGTTAGATTGTTAATAATAAGAGTAATGAGTCTAGTAATTGTCGTCCTATCCATCATATAAGCAGAATATGGCTAATAATATGAGTTAGATTGATAATAGTAAGAGTAATGGGTATAGTAATTGTCGCACTATCGATCATATAAGCATAATGTGGCTAATAATATGAGTTAGATTGATAATAATAAGAGTAATGAGTATAGTAATTGTCGTTCTATCGATCATATCTGCATAATATGGTTAATAATATGAGTTAGATTGATAATAGTGAGTGTAATAAGTTTAGTAAATGTCGTTCTATCGATCATATAAGCATAATATAGCTAATAATATGAGTTACATTGATAATAATAAGAGTAATGAGTATAGTAATTGTCGTTCTATCGATCATATAAGCATAATAAGGCTAATAATATGAGTTAGATTGATAATAATAAGAGTAATATGTATAGTAATTATCGTTCTATCGATCATATAAGCATAATATGGTTAATAATATGAGTTAGATTGATAATAATAACAGTAATGAGTATAGTAATTGTCGTCCTATCGATCATATAAGCAGAATATGGCTAATAATATGAGTTAGATTGATAATAATAAGAGTAATATGTATAGTAATTATCGTTCTATCGATCATATAAGCATAATATGGTTAATAATATGAGTTAGATTGATAATAATAACAGTAATGAGTATAGTAATTGTCGTCCTATCGATCATATAAGCAGAATATGGCTAATAATATGAGTTAGATTGATAATAGTAAGAGTAATGAGTATAGCAATTGTCGTTCTATCGATCATATAAGCATAATATAGCTAATAATATGAGTTACATTGATAATAATAAGAGTAATGAGTATAGTAATTGTCGTTCTATCGATCATATAAGCATAATATGACTAATAATATGAGTTAGATTGATAATAATAACAGTAATGTGTATAGTAATTGTCGTCCTATCGATCATATAAGCATAATATGCCTAATAATATGAGTTAGATTGATAATAATAAGAGTAATATGTATAGTAATTATCGTTCTATCGATCATATAAGCATAATATGCCTAATAATATGAGTTAGATTGATAGTAATAAGAATAATGAGTCTAGTAATTGTCGTTCTATCGATCGTATCTTTATAATATGGTTAATAATATGAGTTAGATTGATAATAATAAGAGTAATGAGTATAGTAATGGTCGTTACCTCGATCATATCTGAATAATATGGTTAATAATATGAGTTACATTGATAATAGTGTGTGTAATAAGTTTAGAAAATGTCGTTCTATCGATCATATAAGCATAATATAGCTAATAATATGAGTTACATTGATAATAATAAGAGTAATAAGTATAGTAATTGTCGTTCTATCGATAATATAAGCATAATATGGCTAATAATATGAGTTAGATTGTTAATAATAAGAGTAATGAGTCTAGTAATTGTCGTCCTATCCATCATATAAGCAGAATATGGCTAATAATATGAGTTAGATTGATAATAGTAAGAGTAATGGGTATAGTAATTGTCGCACTATCGATCATATAAGCATAATGTGGCTAATAATATGAGTTAGATTGATAATAATAAGAGTAATAACTATAGTAATTGTCGTTCTATCGGTCATATAACCATAATATGGCTAATAATATGAGTTAGATCGATAATAATAAGAGTAATGAGTATAGTAATTGTCGTTCTATCGATCATATCTGCATAATATGGTTAATAATATGAGTTAGATTGATAATAGTGAGTGTAATAAGTTTAGTAAATGTCGTTCTATCGATCATATAAGCATAATATAGCTAATAATATGAGTTACATTGATAATAATAAGAGTAATGAGTATAGTAATTGTCGTTCTATCGATCATATAAGCATAATAAGGCTAATAATATGAGTTAGATTGATAATAATAAGAGTAATATGTATAGTAATTATCGTTCTATCGATCATATAAGCATAATATGGTTAATAATATGAGTTAGATTGATAATAATAACAGTAATGAGTATAGTAATTGTCGTCCTATCGATCATATAAGCAGAATATGGCTAATAATATGAGTTAGATTGATAATAGTAAGAGTAATGAGTATAGCAATTGTCGTACTATCGATCATATAAGCATAATGTGGCTAATAATATGAGTTAGATTGTTAATAATAAGAGTAATGAGTATAGTAATTGTCGTTCTATCGATCATATCTGCATAATATGGTTAATAATATGAGTTACATTGATAATAGTGAGTGTAATAAGTTTAGTAAATGTCGTTCCTTCGATCATATAAGCATAATATAGCTAATAATATGAGTTACATTGATAATAATAAGAGTAATGAGTATAGTAATTGTCGTTCTATCGATCATATAAGCATAATATGACTAATAATATGAGTTAGATTGATAATAATAACAGTAATGTGTATAGTAATTGTCGTCCTATCGATCATATAAGCATAATATGGCTAATAATATGAGCTAGATTGATAATAATAACAGTAGTGAGTATAGTAATTGTCGTCCTATCGATCATATAAGCATAATAAGGCTAATAATATGAGTTAGATTGATAATAATAAGAGTAATATGTATAGTAATTATCGTTCTATCGATCATATAAGCATAATATGGTTAATAATATGAGTTAGATTGATAATAATAACAGTAATGAGTATAGTAATTGTCGTCCTATCGATCATATAAGCAGAATATGGCTAATAATATGAGTTAGATTGATAATAGTAAGAGTAATGAGTATAGCAATTGTCGTACTATCGATCATATAAGCATAATGTGGCTAATAATATGAGTTAGATTGTTAATAATAAGAGTAATGAGTATAGTAATTGTCGTTCTATCGATCATATCTGCATAATATGGTTAATAATATGAGTTACATTGATAATAGTGAGTGTAATAAGTTTAGTAAATGTCGTTCTATCGATCATATAAGCATAATATAGCTAATAATATGAGTTACATTGATAATAATAAGAGTAATGAGTATAGTAATTGTCGTTCTATCGATCATATAAGCATAATATGACTAATAATATGAGTTAGATTGATAATAATAACAGTAATGTGTATAGTAATTGTCGTCCTATCGATCATATAAGCATAATATGGCTAATAATATGAGTTAGATTGATAATAATAAGAGTAATATGTATAGTAATTATCGTTCTATCGATCATATAAGCATAATATGCCTAATAATATGAGTTAGATTGATAGTAATAAGAATAATGAGTCTAGTAATTGTCGTTCTATCGATCATATCTGCATAATATGGTTAATAATATGAGTTAGATTGATAATAATAAGAGTAATAAGTATAGTAATTGTCGTTCTATCGATCATATAAGCATAATATAGCTAATAATCTGAGTTACATTGATAATAATAAGAGTAATAAGTATAGTAATTGTCGTTCTATCGATCATATAAGCATAATATAGCTAATAATATGAGTTAGATTGATAATAATAAAAGTAATGAGTATAGTAATTGTCGTTCTATCGATCATATAAGCATAATATGGCTAATAATATGAGTTAGATTGATAACAATAAGAGTAATGAGTATAGTAATTGTCGTTCTATCGATCATATAAGCATAATATGGCTAATAATAAGAGTTAGATTGATAATATTAAGAGTAGTGAGTATAGTAATTCTCGTTCTATCGATCATATAAGCATAATATGGCTAATAATATGAGTTAGATTGATAGTAATAACAGTAATAAGTATAGTAATTGTCGTTCTATCGACAATATAAGCATAATATGGCTAATAATATGAGTTAGATTGATAATACTAAGAGTAGTGAGTATAGTAATTCTCGTTCTATCGATCATATAAGCATAATATGGCTAATAATATGAGTTAGATTGATAATAATAAGAGTAATAAGTACACTAATTGTCGTTCTATCGATCATATAAGCATAATAAGGCTAATAATATGAGTTAGAGTGATAATACTAAGAGTAGTGAGTATAGTAATTCTCATTCTATCGATCATATAAGCATAATATGGCTAATAATATGAGTTAGATTGATAATACTAAGAGTAATGAGTATAGTAATTGTAGTTCTATCGATCATATCTGCATAATATGGTTAATAATATGAGTTAGATTGATAATAATAAGTGTAATAAGTATAGTAATTGTAGTTCTATTGCACATTTAAGCATAATATGGCTAATAATATGAGTTAGATTCATAATAATAAGAGTAATAAGTATAGTAATTGTCGTTCTATCGATCATTTAAGCATAATATGGCTAATAATATGAGTTAGATTGATAATAATAAGAGTAGTAAGTATAGTAAATGTCGTGCTATCGATCATATCTGCATAATATGGTTAATAATATGAGTTAGATTGATAATAGTAAGAGTAATGTGTATAGTAAATGTCGTGCTATCGATCATATCTGCATAATATGGTTAGTAATATGAGTTAGATTGATAATAGTAAGAGTAATGTGTATAGTAAATGTCGTGCTATCGATCATATCTGCACAATATGGTTAATAATATGAGTTAGATTGATAACAGTGAGTGTAATAAGTATAGTAATTGTCGTTCTATCGATCATATTAGCATAATATGGTTAATAATATGAATTAGATTGATAATAATAAGAGTAATAAGTATAGTAATTGTCGTTCTATCGATCATATAAGCATAATATGGCTAATAATATGAGTTAGGTTGATAATAATAAGAGTAATAAGTATAGTGATTGTCGTTCTATCGATCAAATTTGCATAATATGGTTAATAATATGAGTTAGATTGATAACAGTGAGTGTAATAAGTATAGTAATTGTCGTTCTATCGATCATATTAGCATAATATGGTTAATAATATGAATTAGATTGATAATAATAAGAGTAATAAGTATAGTAATTGTCGTTCTGTCGATCATATTAGCATAATATGGCTAATAATATGGGTTAGATTGATAATAATAAGAGTAATGAGTATAGTAATTGTAGTTCTATCGATCATTTAAGCATAATATGGCTAATAATATGAGTTAGATTGATAATACTAAGAGTAGTGAGTATAGTAATTCTCGTTCTATCGATCATAGAAGCATAATATGGCTAATAATATGAGTTAGATTGATAATAATAAAAGTAATACGTATAATAATTGTCGTTCTATCGATAATATAAGCATAATATGGCTAATAATATGAGTTAGATTGATAATACTAAGAGTAGTGAGCATAGGAATTCTCGTTCTATCGATCATAGAAGCATAATATGGCTAATAATATGAGTTAGATTGATAATAATAAGAGTAATGAGTATAGTAATTGTAGTTCTATCGATCATATCTGCATAATATGGTTAATAATATGAGTTAGATTGATAATAATAAGAGTAACAAGTATAGTAATTGTAGTTCTATTGCTCATATAAGCATAATATGGCTAATAATATGAGTTAGGTTCATAATGATAAGAGTAATAAGTATAGTAATTGTCGTTCTATCGATCATTTAAGCATAATATGGCTAATAATATGAGTTAGTGTAATAATAATAAGAGTTGTAAGTATAGTAAATGTCGTGCTATCGATCATATCTGCATAATATGGTTAATAATATGAGTTAGATTGATAATAGTAAGAGTAATGTGTATAGTAAATGTCGTGCTATCGATCATATCTGCATAATATGGTTAATAATATGAGTTAGATTGATAATAGTAAGAGTAATGTGTATAGTAACTGTCGTGCTATCGATCATATCTGCATAATATGGTTAATAATATGAGTTAGATTCATAATAATAAGAGTAATAAGTATAGTAATTGCCGTTCTATCGATCATTTAAGCATAATATGGCTAATGATATGAGTTAGATTGATAATACTAAGAGTAGTGAGTATAGTAATTCTCGTTCTATCGATCATAGAAGCATAATATGGCTAATAATATGAGTTAGATTGATAATAATAAAAGTAATACGTATAGTAATTGTCGTTCTATCGATATTATAAGCATAATATGGCTAATAATAAGAGTTAGATTGATAATATTAAGAGTAGTGAGTATAGTAATTCTCGTTCTATCGATCATATAAGCATAATATGGCTAATAATATGAGTTAGATTGATAATAATAAGAGTAATAAGTATAGTAATTGTAGTTCTATCGATCATATCTGCATAATATGGTTAATAATATGAGTTAGATTCATAATAATAAGAGTAATAAGTATAGTAATTGTCGTTCTATCGATCATATAAGTATAATATGGCTAATAATATGAGTTAGGTTGATAATAATAAGAGTAATAAGTATAGTGATTGTCGTTCTACCGATCAAATTTGCATAATATGGTTAATAATATGAGTTAGATTGATAACAGTGAGTGTAATAAGTATAGTAATTGTCGTTCTCTCGATCATATTAGCATAATATGGCTAATAATATGAGTTAGATTGATAATACTAACAGTAGTGAGTATAGTAATTGTAGTTCTATCGATCATTTAAGCATAATATGGCTAATAATATGAGTTGGATTGATAATAATAAAAGTAATAAGTATAGTAAATGTCGTGCTATCGATCATATCTGCATAATATGGTTAATAATATGAGTTAGATTGATAATAGTAAGAGTAATGTGTATAGTAACTGTCGTGCTATCGATCATATCTGCATAATATGGTTAATAATATGAGT